>NC_056733.1:746124434-746264434 GCF_019279795.1 Protopterus annectens | reverse complement strand
ATATTTTCCCAAAAATACTTTTCAGACCTATAGGCATGTACTTAACAGACTATTGTTTCCAATTGTTGAGATGGACACAACATCTGACGTGTTCCACCTATCTGGGAGACGGCCTATCCTAATGCATTCCTTGAATAAGTATGTCAATCATTGTACCAAAACCAGGGCTATCTTCTTTTAAAACTACCTGTTTAGATCATCAGTTCCTGCAGCAAAGTCAAATTTACTTCTTCTTATAGCAGTAATCTCATCTTCTCGACTCATTTCTGGACATTAATCCATAATAAACTGCTGACTAGATTGTTCAAAAATTATGTCATCACCAAAAAAAAAAGATCACACTGGTCCACCTTACTCATGCATGCTAAGCCTAACAGCCCCACTCCACATTACTCATGCATGCTAAACCTAATCCTTACCCTACCTTGCCCCTAACCCTAACCATAATCCTCACTCTCTCTTTTGCAATTAGTTGAGTTTCTGTTATTTATTTATTTATTTATTTATTTTGGTGTAGTGAATTTTGAATTTAAGATGATTGAGTGAGTGCCATAATAAAATGAAGCATTTAGGAGTATGAATTAAAAAGGCTTCTGTTATGGTAGCTAAGGGTATGTGGGAAGAGTCTAAACAAAAGATAATACAAAAACTGAGAAACTGGAAGTTTTTGTTTATGAGTATGGATGGTAGTTTTATATATGGGTCAGGCATATGTTTATCAAGCAAAGCAAAAGTTCTGAAAATAATTTATAAAGAGGTGAAGGAGTTTGTTTGGGCAGAAGAGAGGGCAGGGGTAAAGTAGGAAAGTTGATCCTCCCAAATGAGCAAAGTGGTTTAGAATTACCTGGTTTGAAGGGATATTGTATACAGTTAAGGCTCATATACATAACATATGCAGAAGGTTGTAATTCAAAGTGGAAAGGAATGATGATGAAGCGGAGGGTGGGAGGTTAAGAAATAAGGACAAAGTGGGATTTTGGATGCAGATCCTTAAGGAGAATAATATTATATTCATAAAGTTGGAAAAAGTATTCTAAGAACTAAGCCAACACATGAATGGAGAACTGAGATTTTGCAATAGTGATGACTGCCAAGTAGGTGTACAGTATATAGCAAAAGGGTCTGGAATTTACTGTAGTAAACTGGCAAAGTAACCAAGGTATTGTGAGCAAATAACTAGAGAAGGGAAGGTAATACAGTGGGATGAGGCCAAGAAGAAATGTGGACTGCAGGTAGGAGACTGCCTTCAATATCAGGAATCGATATCAGAGTATAGGCAAAGAGAAAGGGATAAAGGAGTCCTAAATGAAAGACCTGCTATAGTAGAGTTTTTAGTAAAATCTAGAATAGCAACTGTTTTTAAAAAGGGCTAATTAGTAGGGCGTATAAAATATTGCATGTTAGCTATAAGAATCAATCAGAGGAGGTGCAAAAAGATTGGGATGAGAAATCGGAAAAGCAATTTACAAGGAAACAATGGGAAGACATATGTATGTCTCCCAAGTATGCAACAAAGTATAGAACAGTGCAGGATTTTTTCTTGGAAGTGTTTGCATATGTATTTTTACACCCTAAGCATACTTCAAAGAATTTTTCCTCGGGTAGGTAGCAAACATTGGGGGTGTGTTGGGGAAGAAAGAAATAAGTAGAAACATGTTTTTTGAGAGTGTAATGATTTGGCTGATTTTAAAAAATTCGCTTAAGAGAACACTCTGTAAGAAATATGGTGGAAGCAAATAGCTGTAACTAAGGAAATATTTTTTGTGAGGGAACTTTTTTTATTTTTAAATATCTTAATTAAATTAGGATTTAAGCTATAGGCAAGCAAACATTAACAGAAAAGAAAACAAACCATATTAACATGTTTTTCCATGTACATACATTATACATCACATATCTTTTCTTTCCTTGTAACTATCACTAGTCTTAATATTAAATAAATTGTTGATTTCCTGCCTTCCCTTCAACCTCACTCCTCCTCCTTCTGAACATTATTCTGCATGTATTGTTCCCACACTTTCCATTTATTTCAATGTAATTTGTTCTTTCCCTTTTATAAAGATCCCTCTTCCATTTTTTCCACTCTTGTATAATATTCAGTACTTCAAATACAGTTGGTTTAGACTTTGATTTCCACTTTTCTTGTAATGCCTTTTTTGGCAGCCAGTAGAATTAAACTTAGTAAGGCCTTACTTTGTCTAGACAAATCAGATCCTGTGCCCCAGCTCAAAACAATCATTTCCTTAGTTACAGCCATTTGCTCACCCAATATTTCTGACAGAGTACTTAGTAGTTTAACATCCTGAAGAGTCTCCTGTCTTGAGGCCACCCAGGTATCTTGTAGCAGGGGATTCTGACCCATATGTTGGATTGGACAGACTGCATGAATAGGATACAAAAGTTATTTACTTACCATAAAAACAGAACTTTTCTTACTAGTCTGTCTGATACAACAACCCAGTCTTCTTCCCCCTGCCATTATCTGGATCTAATCACCTTTACTCTGATTCAAAGGCAGCACAGGTGCACTTAGCAGTGTGTCAAATTCAGTCTGAGTTACTCAAGGAGGAGTAGGGTATTATGGGTAAAAGTTTGGGAAGGGCTGAGGCTAGTGCACTAAATCACCCTGATCGGATCCAAGCTGGGGCTGAAGGAACCATATGTCATATCAGACAGACTGAAATGAAAGAATCTATCATTATGGTAAGTACATAACTTTCATTTTTCGTAGAGTAGCCTTTGTTAATCTCTGAATACCAGAGTATTTTAGGATGCTTCCATCTTCAGTCTTGTGGTGAATGTGACTGATTTATTGTCTGATTTGATGAGTTATGTCTGATAAGGAACAGGACTGTGCCATATTGGTGAGGACAAAAGTCCTGGAGTTTGTCTCCCCTAGTTGGGTTTGGACTATCTAGTCCATTGACCTTGTATTTATAAAGCCTAGAAATCTCTGGGCATGCACATTAGATGATGTATAAGTCTTCAACTTGATGGTGTGGTAGTTGAAGTACCCTGGGAGAATGGTGTTTGGCCTAATGCATAGGGACTGCATACAGTCAGGTAGGAGGTGCAAGTCAAGGGGAGTATACTGGGGGTCCTGTAGTCAGCTATTGTGTGATGAGGGGTTTGTTAATGGTAAGTAGAACATGGAGGAGTTCTAGGTCATTACCTTGTTAACTGAACTTGTAGGTGATATTTTGTTTTTCCAGTGTAGAGACACTGACACCTTTAGTGCCTTCATCTATTGCAGTGGGCTTGAATGTGTAGTAGGTGTAGAAACCCTGCACTAATGAGGTGCTCTCAATAGTCTTAAACTACGTCTCCATTACAATGCATATATCGATGCATTCCAGGGTAAGCAGTCCCTGAAAGGAGTGAAGTTTTTTTAGAGGCTGTTAACATTATGCAGTAATATCTTTATATTATTTGGATTTTGTTTTGTTAAGCTGGAAACTTGTGAAGACTGACTTTGCCTAAAAAAGGCACTATGGGTAAACAAGGTTTTAGCCAGTATAGGAAAGCCTTGAGGAGATAGGTGCAGGCCATCCCTAGCAAAACAGTTATGACTGTCTACCATTTCCTCCCAGGCTGATATATATTGAATCCCCCTTGAATGACATCAGAAGCTAAGTCAATTGACAAAGTAAATAATCTTTTATTCGTATTGTAGCATCAATCTCCATCATGGTAAAATGCTGCTCAATGCTAAGTTCATACCTTCCTCGGTCACATATTCTAAGAGCTTCATCATGTGTCTCTTCATATAGTCTAGAAAGGTATGTCTCAATTTCTTTGCTGCCATGTGTACCATGAAGTGTCATATGTGTACTTGTGGTGCATGTAATTGAGTGCATAAGTGATGGTTTAAATCCTGACACCCATTAGGCATCTGACTATGACCCTCTCCTTAGTCTGGTGAGGAGTACATCAGCGTATCTCACTGTGGAGGCACTTAAGACAAGGATGTTGTATTGTGTGAAGATTTGCCTTATGAGCTTTTGATTTGAGACACTGAGTGCCTTAGATTCATGTTTCACAGTGGGTGCTGCTCAGTAGAGTGTTTGTGAGTTCTGAGGGTACTTGTTTCTTAGGTTGCATTTTGGAGTTCTTTTTGGTTTAGGTAGGTTACTTTTAAGAGCGTGGCATATGTAGGTCTATGTGTTTGGTCTGTATTGTGTGTGATAGGTATCATCTTATTTGCTATTATAGTAGCTTTATTTAAGAACTTTGCCTCCAGTAACATTACATAACTACATCTCTCACACACTGTTAGTTTACTTGATTAGTAGGTGGCTGTCAGTAGACATGAGATAATTGGTACATTGTCTCGGGATGCCCATTTCAACAAAACTGCCTACAGACATAGTTGTTAAATGCAAATCAGTGGTTCCAGGTGCCTATTAATGTGGGCTGAAGGAAAAGCAGCACCTGTGAGTTTTGGAGTTGATTATTGGAAGTGCTGTTTGTCTGATAGTGCACGCAACTGTAAATCAGTGATCCTTTGCTCCTTCTTAATACAAAAAACAAAGAATATCACTAATCTCTATCTGCTGCCTGAGAAGTAGCACTAACTCAGATGTTGATGGGTTAAATACACTTGCTATAGTCTCCGTTTATTAAATACCCTGGATGAAATATACAGCAGCTGGATGCAACAGAAATGAAGCTGCAAAAGGCCTTGAAGAGGCTCTCATCAAAACTGCAAAACGACCACATACACACTGCCCATCAGAGGCCAACAGGAAATCAGTGTTCCTCTACTCCTTGTCTCTCCAGGAGTAAAGCAGTACCACTAATCCCAAGCCTGGTTCTAACAAGCAAATTGCAGGCCTTTTCATTGATTGATATTTACTAGAAAAATGGAAACACTAATCCCAAGCCAATTCCTAAGAAGCAGTTCCCAGGCTCTCTTGTGATTGATAGTGTAGTCCCAGATGTTGCAGATTTTAAAAGTATGATGAGAAAAGGGATCAATACTTAAAATATTGAAGCATGATGTATGTGAGTGGGATGGAGTGAAACAAAGTGTAACTCAAGCTTTAATAGTCTAAGGAGAGGACCATCCTAGGAGGTGAGACTGGGGCGAGCTTCTAAGGCGAAAATACAGTAGGAGTGGGCATCTCAAAAGCCAACAAGTTTAAAAATGCAACAGGGGACTGGGCAGGTGAGAGAACACAAAACTGATTTAAATAGTTAGATAAGTGCAGTAGTATAAATGTACTTCCTTGGATACAAAATGGAGGCCAAATGCCTTATCAGGCTTTAGTTTGGGCGTCGCATTTTCCCGTTCTGAAAACGACTCTTGGATCTCCCCCTTAGGGCTAGGGCCCTTAAACATTAAAGTACTCAGCCACAAATAGCGCATAATAGAGTTTTATAAATACACATATATATTTATTTAATGTATTTGTAAATTTTTATATATTTGTTATATAATTTTTCAATGGTCTTATATTGTATACATCTGTGAAATTGTATGCTTGTTTTTAGATATGTTTTTTAATTGCTATTTAGTATTGATACTGTTGCTTTAAGTTTGTACACCTCATGGATTGGTTATTTTGTAATTAAGAGGTCTTTATATATGTTAGTAGTCCTTGAAGAATTTGTTAGTCTGATGAAGCGGCAAGAGTCCGTGAAAGCGCTTACTACATTATCTGTGTTATTAAAGATATCTGCTTTGTGTAACCTACGTGTCAGCTTTGTTACATTTTGTATTTTTACTCAGAAGTTACTTTATCCAGTATTGAGGGATTCTTCTTATTCTCTTTACACTACTACTATTTGTTTGCATATTTACATTGGCTGTATAGCTGTCACACATCAGTTGCATAGTTGCGACTTCATAACTATCAATTATATTGCCCCTTGCTAAGTATAGTGAGTTTTTTTCCAGTATACTGCAATTTTTTAGTAGTATAGCTTATTCTCCTGTGTATATATAAGTATGGTTACTGTACATTTAGTTAAACTTACCATAGGTCGAAGTATTTTCTGGTGTTAGACTTGGCTGAGCGCAAGAATAGTTGAAGTGAGCAATGTCGAATGTTTAGGTATGTAGGAGTGGGTAACAGTGTTGAAACTTTTGGTTTTAATACAAGTTTTGACATTGGTGTTTAGTGTGTGTGTGTGTGTGTGTGTGTGTGTGTGTGTGTGTGTGTGTGTGTGTGTGTGTGTGTGTGTGTGTGTGTGTGTGTGTGTGTGTGTGTGTGTGTGTGTGTGTGTGTGTGCGTGTGTGCTTGTGGGCTAGAGTTAGAGTGAGGGCCAGGAAAGGGGATAGATGTGTTGGCATGACTAGATCCCGATACATATGAAGTGAGAGTGAGTGTCAGTGACATACAGGAAAGAAGAAGACTCTAGAAGTATTCTTGAGGTAGCAACTTGGTCCTCTGTCCATACCTTTATGAAGCAGTACAGGCTAGATGCTTTTTCTAAATCCAGAGCAGGCTTCACTAGGACGGTTCTTCAGGATCTCCGGGACACTTATCCTTCCTGCTCCCAGGTTTGGTAAGCTTTTGACTCTTCCCTTGAGCCAGTAAGGCCTTGTGTTTGTTGAATATAGTATAGCTGCACAAGTCTTACTTACCTATAACAGCAGATGTTCATAGAATACACTGCCTTACCAGCAGTACCCACCCACCATCTCCCTTTTTTGGATGTAAATAGTTTGGTGTGAGTTGCCATTCAGTTATGCTCAGCCGCCTTTATTGCTGTGTGTGTGCGTGTGCGTGTGTGTGTGTGTGTGTGTGTGTGTGTGTGTGTGTGTGTGTGTGTGTGTGTGTGTGTGTGTTTGTGTGGTGTTTGGTGTGGAATGTTAGGTGTTTGGAAAGCTTGTGTTTTCATCTTCTCTTCCTGCTGGACTTAGAAAACTGAAAATGCCTTATCTATGGGTATGAAAGAGTCTGTACTGCCAGGTGATTGGTACATTATACCTACAGACAGGCAATGGGAGGAACTCTGAGCCTTGGTAGACTGCCAGACAGAAGGTAGCAGGGCACTACTGCCCATATACCAGTAAGGCAATATGTTCTAAGAACATCTACTGTTACAAATAAGTAAGAGTTACCTAACTGTAATTTATCCTTAAGGAATTGCATCCAAAAAATCCTACTTAATTCTTGCACTCCATCCATTTTATCATCATGCCTTTCCATTTTGATTTCTATCCTTCCACTTGTGTTATGTAAATCAGCCTTAACTACATAGCTCTGAAGTATCCCTTCAAATCAGGCAGTCCTAAAGCACTTTGTTTTAATGTGAGAAACAATTTATCTCACTTAATTCTTGCCCTTTTCTCTCCTAAATGAATTCCTTCAACTCCTTATTAATTAGTGTCAACAAACTTCTGCTTTGGTTGATAAAAATATGCCTGATTTATGTGTAAAACTAAAGAGACTTAAAACATTTTCTGTGCTTATTTCCTACTAAATATAGCCATAATCAACAGCTTCTAACTTCTCACATTTTGTGTTATCTTTTGTTTGGTCTTTCCCACATAACCTTAGGTACCACAGTAGAGTCCCTTTTTAATCCATACACCTAAATACACCCCTACCGATATGGTTATAGTTAAACCAATTCATGTGTGGGTACATAGTTTACTGGTATAGCCGTTGTTTTATTTGCATTTGTTTATTTTACAGAAAAGTCTTGAAACCGTGTCAAAATACTCCACAACACTTAAATGTCCTTTTCTGGAAGCATCAAATACAAAGTAATACCATCAGCAGATAAAGCTATTTTTTCTTATTTCCCCTACCAATTAATTCCTTGAAATTGTGAGTCTCTTATTATTTTGCCAGAAGCTGTAAGTGTAAATCAACTAACAAAAGGGAAGGTGGACAGCCCTGCCTGGTTCCTCTATTCAAACACAGCTTGTCAAAAAAGAGCCTTCCCACCTTAATTCTTGCCTCTTCCCCTTCATATATCCTAATAATTAACCATATTATTCTGTCAGGAATAATAATTATGCCATTGCCATTCTCATAAAATTCCTGCTGACTCCATCAAATGCCTTCTCTGTAGCAAGACTCACCAACAACAGCATAGTTTTGTTGGACTTTGATTTCCTATTGATCATCATTGTTCTGTTAATATTGTCAAATGTTTACCTCACCTTCGTAAAACCACATTAATTCCAATCTATAAGGTTTGGCAACACCTTTACCATTCTCTTTGGTAGTGTAGACATAAGCTCTTTATAGCTATGAATTAAAATTTACAGTGATCTATATGAAGCCAGATCTGAGGGTTCATTATCCTGTTTGGGAAATATAGCCACCACAGCTTTCTTCTAAGATGCTGGTTCTGTCCCTTCTTTTAGAATACTATTAAACAAAAAAACTTCCAGATATTTATCTCTTTCTTCCTTCCTAGCTTCCAAACTTCCATAGAAATATCATCTTTTCCTGGTAACTTCTCTGATGATTGATTATACATTACCATTTTTGTCTCATCCTCTCCTATCTTTGCAATTAATTCTTGAGTCTTATCTTTAGTATCTTTCTAGGATCCCTGGTTACTTTTCTTTTCATAAGCTCCTTAAGTTTGGCAGTAACCATTTCTACTGTCTGTTGCCTAAGCTGTCGTAGTAAAAGTTTTTTGTGCTTTGAAGCTGTTTTCAAAAATACTTGCTTAACAGTAACATTTTAAAACCCAAGCATATTATTCAAATACTCATTCTCCTTTCAGCACTTAGCAAATGCCCATTTTCTTGTTCTCGAAAATTCCCCTTCTTCTAGAATACTTTAGCCTTTGACATCTCCCTAAATAATTCATATTACTTATTTCCCATATCTCTTTCTCTGTTATTTGTACCATATTTTAGATGCTATTTTCATTTTAACCTACTCTCTAGCATTACCTTCTGAAGAAATGCCTATCTTTCCTACTACCTCATGAATCAGTTCCATTACCCATTCCTTAAATTACCCTTTTATAACAATAAGTAGGAAAGCACCAGTATCTCCTTTTCACTTCATTGCTCTGCACCTTTATCTTAGTCTCATAGGTTCATAGGATGAGTGTCATAGGTTCATATGTTCGGGTCTATATCATATTAGTGAATCGCACAAATTGTGAACACTCATAATATTGAACGTACCAGACCTCGAACTTCCTATTGTGGGGGGCTGCTCCCCCCACACCCCCCGCTAAATATATATTCCAACTCCGAAATCACACTACAGTGAGGAAAGGGCAAATACCCCATTCTTCACTGTACTGTGATCTCAGAAAAAACACTTCGAAGTCCGGTACATTCAATATTATGAGCATTCGCAATTTGTGTGATTCACTAATATGATATAGACCCCATATGTTCATAGGATGTTACTAGGCTAGCGGCCCTAGAGCCTTTACAAGCCTAGCCATGTTAATCCCAAGTATCCCCATTTGTTCTTTTTGGGTAGTTCACAGAACGGATTTATGAACAGAGTGGATCTCTGATTAACATTGGCTATCCCTATCCATGAGAGACATGGGTGCCACCCCAGGGGCGAGTCTGTGGTCTCCCATCCAGTCATCTAGGTTTCATTTGAATAGGGTCAGTGAGGATCTCTGTTTTATGTCTCTACTGGTGCATGATCTGAAACAGTTATTAGATGTGTTTTAAAGCTTTGAATTAAATACGCATGCTCCTTTGAAATGTAATTTCTATACAGTCTAGCCAAATTACTGTACCTTGGGGATAATATGTACAGTTTGTCTTGATTTCCTGCTGGTAGAGATTCATGTCTTCCATTCCAAATATTCCTTATATATTTCTTCAGAAATTTCCCTTCTATTATTATGTTTCCCCTTCTAGTCCCACCTGATACATCCTTACTATTACAAATCTGGTTCCATTCCTAACCATGAATAATATCTTCACTGAAAGCTAATTATTCGTCCCAAAATTCTTGTAAAATTGATAATATTGATTTTAGGTGCAATATAGATACATGTCAGTGTAATCCAACTTCCCTGCCACCCCCCCAGTTACCACAAATCTACTAATATTGTTTTTATTTTCATCTTCCATCACTATTAGAGCTCATCTCTTAATCGTTATTATTATTATCCCCTTTTCATTTGTCCTTGATACTGTGCTCATATGAAATAATTTGCTTGCAAAATTTACATACTCATTTCTACCTGAGTGTGTTTCTGTAACATTGCAATTTGTACCCAACACTTTCTAATATAATTCAGAACTGTTTGTATTTTGCTTATGCCTGCAGTGCCATTGACATTCTTTTATAAAGTTGGTAAGGCAGTCTTTTATACATTCTATATGACAGTACTTTTGAATATATGTTACTAAATTGCAACTTACATGCACACATTAACGCCTGACAGGCAAATCTTGTAAGGAATTGTTGCTTCTCATTTCTGTTTGAACCCATATCATATTCTCACAGTCTTGTTGCTTCTATAAAATGCTCAAGAAATAAGAAACATAATACATTTACAACCCCCAGCCCTCCTTAACTCATACCAAACACTCAAAAATGTATACACTTTCCAAAAAAAAAAAAAAAGAAGTTAACCCTCTTTATAGGGACCTGTTGTATAATTAGGTTTAATCATGCTGGAAGTGCATGCTTGATCCTGTCTTCCCTCTTACACAGGTGCCATCTGTTCTTTTTCTATCTCTGTTTCCCTCCTAGATATGTAAGACGGTTTACTATCATTTAACTGAAGTGGAGTCGGTTGACTCCACTTCACACAAAAACCCGACCTTGAACGTTGGCACTATCGAACTCTAATATTGCCGAACTAACAATCTCACCCCTATCTCGACCCATGTTAAAACCCGCCTCTATGTCGCATTCAACATGTAATTCTGCAATGTCGAAGTTCGGCTATGTGAGTTTTCACAGACTTCAGTCGATAATATGATCAGTTGACCAAGTCTGTTTCAATTTAATGATAGTGAAGCATGTAAAACAACTTGCATGCTCTCAGTTAACTGATGTTTAGTTTTAAGAAATTGTGCGCTGGCTATCCATAAATGAATAAACTAAATTGCATACTGTTTTATTTAATAATTAACTTATTACAGCCTGGTGACATCTAAAGGTGCTTTTGCATTTACATCCTATTGATGCCTCTTGGTGTCAAATATTGCTTGTTCATATTTGCATTAATAATTTTAATTAATTTTCTGGAGGCACAGTGATGCAGCAGTTAACATTGTTGTGTCACAGCAAGAGGTTCTCCAGTTCAATTCTCAGCTGGGGTGCCTTCTGTGTGAAGTGTCCATGTCCTCCCTATGTTCATGTGGGTTTCCTCTGGCTGCTCCACTTTCCTCCCACATTCTAAAGACATGCATTGGGAACATTTCCCCCAGGCCTGCACTGAAAATGGGCTCTTTCCCAGTTGGACTTTCCCTGTAAACTTTTGTTAAATAAAATAAATAAATAAATAAATAAATAAAACCATGCTACATACAAAGTATTAAAATGTTACTTCTTACAGCTTACACAATGGCAAACACAACCGTGATATCTGACCTCTGTCTAGTGCAGGTAAAGAGATATTAAATTGCTGTTTATATAATTTTTTTATATTGTTGTAAATTTCATGCTTTTCTAAATATATTGACAACCAAGTAGCACAGACAGAACTCCATAGCTTCATATGAAAGCTCTTAACTACATCAACAGTACATGTATAACTTGAGTGGTTGCTAAGATATTGTAAGTTATTTACAAAATATTGCAAACTTAATAGTAACTATGTTTACTGTGACTTATAAAATCCAATTTTAAACCTAGAACCTAAAGAGTGCTACCACTAGAAAAATAGTTTGTGCTGAACAGTTTGCCATTTACACTTCTTTAATAACATCTATGGTTCCAGAGATATTAACATTTGTTTGAAATGTGAAGAAATAATTGATTCTATCAAAAACTTAGGCTCCAGCCATTGGAAATTACAATGCAAACTTCCAGAGTTCCATTGCAGGAATGAGTTAAGTAATTAGGCTGCTTGGAATGCAACTACTAACAAAGGTTTTCACTTCTCTTAGTATCAAACTTTCATTCATTTTAACTGAATAGCTTGCCATTTTCACTTTGAATACTAATCATGTTTCTGACAGAAATGTCTTAGAGCACATTCTTTATACATTTATTGATTAATTGCTGGCACCTGTATACATATTGTCTCCCACTGCACTTGTTGATGGGGAAAAAGCAAGTAGTAGTTTTACAAATGCAAGAAACAGCTCTTTTCAAATACCAGAGAGATACTTTTTTCATGCTTACCATTTTCTCGACTGTTTGCTGAGAAAAAAAAGTTCCCTTGTCTGTAGTGTAAGTTAAAGATATTTGTCTGTAATTCTACTAGTATAAAAATGGGGAAATTATTATACTTAAATACACATATGATATGAGTAGTTCACTCAGTCTCCCCCCAGTCAGTCCAAGTCAGTATCACAACATTATTTTGCTGATATCCAGCCTTTATCTTATTACAATGTATGCCCTGAATATATTACTGTCAAGAAATTTTACTTTTTTACTTTAATATCACTAGCATAAACAGCTGTCACTGATGAGACTTCCCCTTGTCACATTTAAAATACTTATGCATACAGTACAGGACTACTTTACAGTATAATATGCAGATTACTTAATGACATTTATTATACAGGTTATACTGTGAATCCATCCACCCATCCATCCACAACCCCTTTTTCCCATTTTTCCACAATGGGGCCTGGATGTCACTTCAACAGTGATAGTCATCTAGAGCCAAGGTTTGCTGGGTGTTTAGCCCTGCCACTGATGTCCTTTTGCACCACACTAACACCTATGATCAATTTAGAGTGTCCAGTTCACCTACTGCATCTCTTTGAAAAGTGGGAGGAAATTGGAGCACCCAGAGGAAACCCACACGAACACAGGGAGGACATGCAGACTCTGCAAAGAAGGTACCCCAGCCAAGAATCGAACCAGGGAACCTCTTGCTGTGAGGCGACAATGCTACCCACATTTTACTGTGAATACTTTATTTTATTACTTACTTCTTCAGTCCCTTGATTGTCCTTTTGAACATTAATGGCATTAATGTTTGAGTTACCTCCCAACACTCTATCACATCGACAAATTTTCAGTCTTATCAAGTTATCACGTTGACAAATTTTCAGTCTTTTCAACCACACAGTTTTCATGTCCAGACTGCAACTTATGGAAAGGAAACTTTATTTCTTCCATTTATTTCTCACTTTCACATTATTGCTGATCTACTTCCTCATCATCTTCATCACCCAAGACCAGTCGGTGGTTCAGGTGTAAGGTACAAAATATAATCCATTAAATTTCCAGAAAAAATAAACAAGGGCTAATGATGTTAATGATTAAATTCTCCAAAAGCTCCCAGGCTTTTGTCTGTCATATTTGTTTTCCTTTGGAGCAGTAGAAAAGGTTTCACTGGTAAGTTGTCTGTATCAGTTTTGCTATTGTCAGAAACATGAGAAGCAGAGTTCCCTTCAGTTTCTGGCTCTGTCTTTGCTGGATATTTTTTATTTACGCCTTATTCTGTTCTGCTTCCAAAATATATTTTATCCACCAAGAAAAACATGTTTTAAAAACAGCTTGATATAGCTGTATGAATCTCACACCTGCTTCAAAATATTCCCTAACTACAGGGATGAACTTGCCTCTCTTCTGCTTGGTGTACAGGAATAATCATTTTATACTATCACTCTGGAATCCCCAATTGTTAGTAATTTTCTTTTCTGTCACAATTTTGTCACGAGAAACTCTTTGTGCTGGTGTGACTGCATGTTTATTGATATATGCACTGACTTGTGTTTCATGGTCAAATTTAGAGCATGCAAATGGTATGCCCTTACAGTTAACAAATCCTGCTGTGCAGTACCAGTCCAGTTGCTTATTTGTACTTTCATAAAGGTGCAGCATATTCCTTCCTGTTTCTTTGGTATAGCAGAAAATCTTAAGTTTTGTATGTGTGCTTTGTCTTCTAACTACTATTTTGTGAAAGAGCTCTTCTTGAGAAGCCTCATGTTCTGCCAGTCTTGCTTTCATTTCAGCCCCTGATTTATGCAATTGTACGAGCTCATCTGAATAGCTACTTAAAGCGTCTTCTATTCTTTCCAGTCTTTTCTTATTTGATTGTTTGTATTCTACCAGTTTGTCACTTATTTTAAAACATTTGATGTTAAGTTGTCAAACTCGCCTTCATTCTTGCTGGATGGGTTCGGAGCCGATCCTCAGCTCCGACTCGGCACTTGCTAAGCTCGAGAGCTAATTTTACCAGCTCGAGGCAACCCTATATCCCATGATGCAAGGCGTGACTACCCAGATCTCGTTTTCTGCTTCGCGAAGAGGTCTTCTTTTACCAGCTCAGGTAGTGTTTTTGTAATTTAACTTACTACAGTCTAAAATCTTCCCCTTTTTCAAACCTTTTTGACTAAGTATTAGAGTTAGTCTTTATATAGCCTATCTCCTTAACCCTATACTCCCTCAACCTAATAGGTTTAGTTATTTCCCCTTCAGGCCTTAGCCTCCCTTTCCTTAATTCCTGTCAGGGTGTTTGAGTGTTGTACTTAGTCCCCCCCCCTTCTTCTTAGTTAACTGTGTGGGTGAACTTTGTGTGTGTGTGTTGGTGCACTGGACATAATTATGTCCAAAGAATCGAAGGTCTCAGGCTTCAAGAAGTGTGACTCGTGCTGTCAGAAGATGTCTCTGACAGACGGTCACACTTCTTGCGTGTACTGCCTGGGACCTCTACACCTGCAGGACTCCTGTGCCATTTGTCATTCTTTTAGCCACAGAGTCCTGCAGGAACGTAGGAATAAATTAATCCTACGAGGCTTATTGAAGCCGGAGAGCTCCCTGACCAAGACCGGGTCGGGGAAGCCCTCTAAGCCACCTAAGCCCCAGGCTTTCAGTTCGAAGCCTTCGGCTGTGGCTCCGACTCCTTCGGAGTCTAGGTCGGCTCCAGCCGGAGCCGATCTTTCTCTCTTAGAGGCGGTGGTATCGGTGCCGGCCGGCTCCGATACACCTGCATCGAAGTCGATGTCGGCTCCGGCTGGAGCCGACATTTCCATGTCCCAGACTGGAGCCGATAAGTTATCGGCTCCGACTGGAACCGAGGGGTCTTTGGCTCCGATGGCTCCTACTTGGAAGAGATCTTGGTCTCCTTCCCTGGAGTCGATTCACTCGGCTCCGGGATCTCTACATTCGGAGCGGAGCCATTGGAGCCGATCTTCTAGGTCTTCCAGGCTCTCTGACCACGACTTGGAGAGAGTGGTAAGCAGATTGCTGAAATCACAGGCACTGGCCCAGATGCTCCATAGCCCATCTCAGCAGATGACCGCTATCACTCATCCCCCTGAATTTCCTCCTTTGACTCTCCAGAGTTCGGAGCCGGAGCTTATCGAAACCTTGACTGTTGGTGCGTCAGAGCCGATGCCACCCCTTTCGGCTCCATCGTCTTTGACTCCGATTTCCTCCAAGATACCTTCCATGGAGGGATCCGGTCATCGTGACTCCCGCGTCGGCTCCGAGGGGGCAAGTGGCATCGGACTCTTGTCCGGCCCCGTTCTCCCTCTCGGAGCTTTGGCGTTGGTGAGTTCGGCACCGACATCAGCCTCGGAGCCTTCTCTTTCGGCAGGGCTGGGAGTTCCTGTTTCTTCGGAGCGGGAGCTCTCTGGCCTCCCTGGAAGGGGAGCCTTTGAGGTGATGAGGAGTGTTCTAGCCCCTCAGCTGAGTCAACAGTCGGTTCCATTAGCTCCCCCCTCCTCGGTGCCTGCTGATATCTCTTCCCACTCTCTTGCTCCCGGACCCAGAGATCCATCGCCCCAGGTTTCCCCACTGGGAAGAATTTCCTCTTCCGCGGTTTCTCCTGATCCTTCGGGGGGAACCCCCACGTAAGAGGACGTGCAAGAGGAAGCACATAGACTCCCCTGAGTCTACAACATTTGATACTGACTTAGATGAGTCGGAGGGATCCCCAAAGTCCCGCTCTGAGGATGTCTCCTTTTCAGACATCTTGGACCTCCTTAAACAGAGGGGGAACTGGCCTTCCATTAACCCCTCCGAGGATGAGTCAGTATACCTGGAGGCTTTTGGATCTCGACCTTCCACCTCCTGGGTGTCTCCGCCTTTCGACCCTCTCATGGAAGTGGTGGCTTGAAGGGCGTGGGCGGCCCCGGATTCTGTGGAACCAGTCCCTAGGAGACCATCTAAATTTATCACGGCCCCAGTAGACAAGCAGTTTCTCACCAAGGGTGTCCCTGTTGATGCCATGGTGGTGGCAGCTGCCACCAAGAAGGAACTTGCCGATCCTTCTGTACCTGTCCATCCTCCTAACAAGGAGTCTAGGACCATGGATAGGTATGGTAAGCGGATTTTTTTCCTCAGCGACCTTCACTATGCACTCGCTGAATTATCTCTGTCACTTTACCCAGCTTCAGAGAGATATTCTCAAGGAACTAGGTGAGGTACTACAGGATCCGTCAGCTGCCGGGGCTCAAGAAAAAATTACCTCACAGCTGGAAATCCTAAATTCCTTAACAAACTCCTCCATGCGGCTCATTTCTTATGCGGCTGATGGAACAAGTAGAGCCGCAGGCACAGGAGTGGCCCTTAGGCGTCAGTCCTGGATGCGGCTTTGCAACTTCGCAGATCCCTTTAAGGCGTCCTTCACAAATACTCCCTTCGACGGTTTGTCTTTGTTTGGACCTCAGGTGAAGGAAACATTGACCAGATGCGAGCAGGACGGCAAGACTCCTTCTGCAGTAGGAGTCCATTTCTCCACCCCTTCAAGACCTTATCCTAAAGGTCAGAAGGGAGGGAAGATGTGGTTCCGTAAATCTCAGGGAGTCACGCCGGACACACGTGGTCAGTTTACCCCCAGAGGCAGAGGGGGTAATAACAATAGACGCTGCCCTAGGGGCAGAGGGGGTCCGCAGAATCAGGGTAGCAGAGAGCCTCTCCCTGACAAGCCCTTCCAGCATCCCTGAGGTGTTGCCCGACTGTCCACCCTTGAAGGCAGTCGGGGGAAGATTGTCGCTGTACCCAACAGCCTGGCTTTCCCTTTCTCAAGACATTTGGGTACAGTCGATCATATCCGAGGGTTACAAGATTCCCTTCGAAAACTATCCTGTTCCTCAGAAGGTATTCCTCCCAGACGTTGCACCCAGTCTAAGGGAGTTCTCAAAGCTGGAGGTATCAAAACTTCTAGCAAAAAGAGCCATCCAGCCAGTTCCAGCAGACCAAATAGGATCCGGGATCTACTCAAGATTCTTTTTGGTCCCCAAAAAAACGGGAGATTGGAGACCAATTCTAGACCTCAGCAGACTAAACAAGTTTGTCAAGAAGGCAAGATTCTGGATGGTCACGCTTCAGTCCATTTTACCCTTTTTGGGAAAGGACAACTGGATGTGCTCGGTAGACCTTCAGGATACGTACTATCACATAAAAATTCACAGGCGCTCCAGAAGGTTTCTCCGCTTTCGGCTGGGGACCAGTCGTTTTCAATTCAGAGCCCTGCCCTTTGGTCTCACTACAGCCCCCAGAGTTTTCACCAAATGCATGGCAGCGGTCACGGCTCACCTGAGATGTCAAGGATTCCAGGTGTTTCCGTATCTAGACGACTGGCTCCTCACGGCCACCACCAGGCATCAACTTCTCCAGGCCAGGGACTACACTCTTCATATGTGCAGCCAGTTAGGAATTTCCATAAACTTCAAAAAGTCCTCCTTGTTACCTTGCCAGTCTATTACCTTTATAGGCGCAGAACTAGACACTGTTGGGATGTCAGCAAGACTCACAGATCAAAGACTTCTGGACATCCAAAAATATGTTCAGATCATCCTACTCAGCAAAAAGATCAGGGCCAGGTTTGTCCTGAAGGTGCTAGGACTTATGGTGGCTGCCATCATACTTCTTCCTTTGGCTCGCTTCCATATGCGGCTACTGCAATGGATGTTATTCACCCAGTGGTCCTTCCAGCAGCTTCCCATGTGCCACGAGATCATCGTGACACAATCTTGCAAGAGTCACCTGACCTGGTGGATTTCTTCCCCTCAAGTCCTCCAGGGCAGACCGTTTGTTCCCCCGGCCCTGGTTGCCACAGTCACATCGGATGCCTCCCTGATCGTGTGGGGGGGCATTATCAGGGCAGGATGGTCCATGGCACTTGGCAACCCTTCGAATACCATCTGCACATAAATGTCCTAGAGATGAGAGCAGTGCTTTTAATGTTGCAAGCCCTCAATGACTTTCTTCCTTTAGGAACTATTGCAGTTCAGACGGACAACATGTCCGTAGTATGGTACATCAACAAACAGGGCGGGACCAAGTCCTATCCACTGTGTCGAGAAGCTCTCAGACTTTGGCAGTGGGCAATCTCCTCTCATCAGTTTCTGATAGCAACGCACATCCCCGGGAAATCCAACTTCATTGCGGACAGATTGAGCAGAGCTATTCTCATGCCTCACGAGTGGTCTCTCAAACAATCAGTAGTGGAGGAGATTTTTCAGAAGTGGGGCTTCCCTTGCTGCGACCTTTTTGCTACACCCCAAAACAGCAGATGCCCAGACTTCTTCTCCCTCTTTTCACTCCCAGGCCAACCCCCCAGAGACGCTCTAACCCAGGTTTGGCCCCGGGGACTTCTTTATGCTTTTCCTCCATTCCCCTTGATACCTCAAGTCATTCAGAAAGCTACCGTTTTGAGAGCCAAGTTGATTCTCATTGCCCCTTACTGGCCTCGACAAATTTGGTTCCCGTTCCTACATCGCCATCTATTGGTACAGCCTTGGCGTCTGGACCCAGTTCCAGATCTTTTGACCCACCAGTTGGGTCATCTGCACCAGGCCACTCGCTCTCTCAACCTCACCGCTTGGTTGCCCCACTTCCTTCATTAGCCAGGCTTCCTATGATTTCTAATCCTGTACGGGATATCATAGTAGCTTCTCTAAAGTCCTCTACCAGAAAGATTTATGCTAGTAAGTGGCAGCGTTTTTCCTTCTGGGCAAAGTCCAGGGACATAGACCCCTTTACTGCCCCAGTTCAGTCAGTTTTGGACTTCTTAGCTGAGATTTTTCAGTCGGGTTCTTCTTCTTCGACAGTCAAAGTCCAGCTGGCAGCAATCTCAAATTTTCATGTTGGCTTAGCGGACTAGAACATAATGTCTCACAAGCTTTGTAAAGCCTTTCTCAGGGGTATCTTTCTACTAAAGCCCCCAATTAAAGATCCTCCTCCGCAATGGGACCTGAATTTAGTGCTGCCATCCCTAATTCTTCCCCCCTTCGAACCGGCTGCTACATGCTCTTTAAAATTTCTCTCTTGGAAAACAATTTTTCTGGTGGCTATTACTTCAGCTAGGAGAGTGTCTGAACTTCATGCTCTCTGTGTTTATTTATTTATTTTTATTTATTTATTTATTGCAGTTGGTTTACCAGGATAGTCCATTGGGCCGTAAAGAACCCGTTTTCAATGGAGTCCTGGGGAGAAAAGCTCCAAAAAAACAATATATACATTCAACATTTGACAGTGACAATGTAGGTACAGACAGTTATTAATAGTATGAAGGCAGACTAAGAGTAAAACTTATCAATTATGGAATATCAGTAATAACAGTAAATACTATGAGAAGAGACATACTAGTTAGTAGAACAAATGTAAACATTAATACAGATTAGAGAACAAACAAAGTAAACTAAATAAAGTAAGATATTGTACAGAACGATATTAGGTAATGTTAGTTATGAAGGGTGGGAGCAAGAGCATTCCCACTGTGATGCTAGATGTAAGAAAAGAGACTTTTTGAAGGTAGAGTGGTTCGAGGTGGTGTGGAGAAGTGGAGGTATGGAGTTTCAGAGGCAAGCGAGGCTGAAGGAAAGAAGGTTTTTGCCTGGGGGATGAGTAGGTTTGTGCACTTCTAGTAGATTTTGATTATTTGACCTTAGAACTCTGTTAGGTAGGTGCATTTTAAAGGCAGAGGAAAGGAAGGGACAGAGGGAGGGGTTTAGAATAAGCTTATGGGCTAGAGTTAGTTGAGTATAAGTTAGTTGATTGGGAAGTTCTAGCCATCTTAGTTTATGGAGGGATAAACAGTGGTGAGTGGAGGACTTATGGCTGGTGGCGAATTTTGCGATTTTGTTATAGCAGGAGCTAAGCTGTTTTTTAATAAGGGACTGGAGATTAGTTAGTAGTGGGGCGCCATAGAGAAGGGAGGGGATAAGGAAGGAAGTAGAGAGGGTAATTTTAGTAGCAGCTGTGAGGTAGGCATTCTGTCTATAGAGCATGCCAAGTTTTTGATGAGTTTTTTTTATGTTTATTTGCAGGTGGGAGTTAAATTTAAGTTGGTTGTCTTTTAGGACCCCAAGTAGTTTGGTCTCTGACACTATTTCAAGAGGTGAGTTGTTTTGACTAGTAACTAAGAATGTATTCATGTTGGGAGGGGTGGTTTTAGAAGGAGTAAATAACATTAGTTTGGTCTTGGTAGCATTGAGAGCTAGATGATTACTTAGCATCCATTGCTCTGTGGAAGAGAAGGCATCTTGAGTGAGTTTTTGTAGTGTAGTGATCGAAGAGGCAGAACAGATGATAGTAGAATCATCTGCGTATTGGATGATGCTGGAGAGTGGGATTGATTTGTGGAAGTCGTTAATAAAAATATTGAAGAGAAGAGGACCCAGTATGGAGCCTTGTGGGACTCCTGTAGGGGTACTAAGGAAAGAGGAGGTGGCTTTTTCCATTTTACAGCTTGATTTCTGTTAGATAGGTAACTAGAGAACCAGTTCAAAGAGGAGGAAGATAGGTAAAGTTTGGAGAGTTTAGTTAAGAGCAGGCTGTGTGAGATAGTATCGAAGGCTTTGGAGAGGTCAAGAAGTAAGGTGGAAACAATTTGTCCAGAGTCACGGGCTTTGTTTACAATTTCAAGGAAGGAGAGGAGGGCAGTCATAGTGCTATGATTGGGTCTGAAACCGTGCTGTGTGGGAGTTATAAGATGGTTGTCTAGGAGGTGAGGAAGGAGTTGAAGTTGGACACATTTTTCTAGGATTTTTGAAATGGGGGACAGGATGGCTATGGGACGGAAATTAGTAATGTTATTATTGTTACCACCTTTGTGTAGAGGTATAATAAAGGCTTGTTTCCAGATTTGGGGAACTGTACATTCTTGTAGTGAGCGGTATATTAAGATGCTAATGGGGTAGGCAAGAGTATCAGCAGCTATACTGAGAAAGTAAGAAGGGATATTATCAGGAGCATTGGTACATGGTTTCAGTTTCTGAAGGAGTTTCTTTATAGTAGATGTAGGTATGGGATTTAATGAGAAGAGGTTGCAGTCAGGAGGGGGGGAGTTATGGGGTGGTGGAGATGAGGATAGAGTTTGTGTGGAAGAGGGGTAGAGGAGTTAGTGGGTGTGGAGTAGGGTGAAGATGTAGTCAGAGTGGGGTGGGTGGGGGTATTGGATAGCAGGGAGGTGTTGGAGAATGAGGAGGTCAATTTGGAGATAGAGTCAATAAAGAAAGAGTTAAATTGGGTGGCTAAATCAAGTTCAGGAGCGTTTGGGTCAGGGGTAGGAGTATCTGGTTTACTAGGGTGGAGGAGAGTAGAGATCCCTTTCCAGAATTTTTGAGGGTTGTTTTTATTATGGTTTTGGAGTGTATGGAAGTAGTTTTGACGATCAAAAGTAATGAGTTTTTACTTTATTTCGGAGCATTTTATATTCGTTATGGAGTGGTGCTATCTTATGTTTTGGTAGCGTGCCCAGACTTTGTCTCTCTGTCTCATGGTAGCAAGAGTACATTTGGAGAGCCATGGGGCTGATTTAGTTTTAATTCTCTTTGTCCGTAAGGGAGCTTGGGAGTCTAGTAATTTTAAGAATGTTGAGTTGAAGTATGAGACTGCATTGTTTAGAGGTAGAGTTTTTAAACAATTCCAATTAATTGCTTGTAATGAGTTTGAAAAGGTTATTGGGTTAAAGTGTTTTTGGTCACGGATAGTAATATAGTTATGGGTTCGTTGAAGGATAGTGGGAAGCCGGTGGGTAAAGGTGGGTATGTGGTCACCAAGTGGGTCAGGAAGAGTGCCACTATTGGTGAAATAGTGAGGATGGGAGACTAGAATCCAATCTAATATACTCCCATTGGAGGAGGTTTTGGCAGGGTGAGTTACTGAAGTGATTAGTTGTGAGAAATTATAGAGGTTGATGTTAATGGGGTTTGTAGGAGACTGGATAAGGGCTAAGGACTGGATAAGTGTTCGACCTCCCTACTTGGTTTTCCACAAGGATAGAGTATCTCTAAGAACAAATCCATCCTTTTTGCCCAAGATGGCTTCCCAGATGAATCTTAACCAGTCTATTGATCTTCCAGTAATTTTCCCGAATTATTCGGACAGAGTGGAACAGAAACTGCATTATTTGGATGTTCATCACCAGCTCAGATACTACTTGGATAGAACTAAACAATTCAGAAAATCTGATCAGCTTTTTCTTTCTTATGCAGAAAACAGAAAAGGTCTCCAGGTCTCCAAGGTGACCTTATCGAAATGGCTCTCTTCCACTATTTCCCATGTTTATCTCCTTAGGGGCAAAGAATTGCCCTCTAAACCTAAGGCACATTCTACTAGAGGCCTAGCCGCATCTACAGCCTTTCAGGCTAGGCTACCTATTGACACCATTTGTGCAGCAGCCACTTGGGCCACGCCTCATACCTTTGTCTCACATTACAAATTGGACCTGGCCTCCAGAGACAGAGCTAGGTTTGGTTCCACAGTTTTCAAGAGTCTGTTCCATTGAGCCACCCAGGATAGAGGTGCTGGGGACGTGGTCCCATCCAGCAAGAATGAAGGCGAGTTTGACAACTTAACATTAAGAAGTTATGTACCTACCATAACGTTCCATGTTAGTTGTCTTCTCTCACCTTCTTTCTTGCTTCCCTCCCTCCTTTCCCCCTAGCCTGGACAGACCTTGAAGTTGTACTCTTCTCTGGGGACGAGTTTATTCTTCCTTTGGACTCCAGTTGTGAGTGGTCACTAGTTTTACTAGTTCCCCTGTGTTGTGTTTACACATTTGGTTACTTTCTTCTCCTTCTGTTGGAAGAAGATAATGGGCATATTTCTATAGCTACCAAACGAGATCTGGGTAGTCACGCCTTGCATCATGGGATATAGGGTTGCCTCGAGCTGGTAAAATTAGCTCTCGAGCTTAGCAAGTGCCGAGTCGGAGCAGAGGATCGGCTCCGAACCCATCCAGCAAGAAAGAAGGCGAGAGAAGACAACTAACATGGAATGTTATGGTAGGTACATAACTTCTTATTTTATCTGTCCTCTAAATTATGGAATCCTTCTGTACCAAAGCTAAAACCTGAACCACTTTTTGCAAACTCTTCATCACCAGAGTTTTTCTTCTCTTTTTGTAGTTGATTTTCTCTTTCTTCCTGCAAATGTCTTCTTTGCTGTCATCAAAGCAGTATAGTTTCTATTCAATAACTGAATTTTTCCCA
Source organism: Protopterus annectens (assembly GCF_019279795.1). NCBI lineage: Eukaryota > Metazoa > Chordata > Ceratodontiformes > Protopteridae > Protopterus > Protopterus annectens. The sequence continues at coordinate 746,240,958 of NC_056733.1, read as the reverse complement.
GATTGTTAGCTTTTACTGACTTGTTTACTTGTCTTTTGTTTGTCAAATATGGAAAGCTCTTATCAACCTGCTCTTCACAGTGCAGCCATCTTAGAATACCTCCTTTTTTTTTTTTTCATTCTTCAGAATTTGTTCTAGAATGTTTCAAACATTAACATTCTCCTGTTTTTGCTGTCCTTTCCTTTTGAGTAATATTCTTCATAGTCTGTTGGTACTTCATTTGCTGCATGAATGAAGTCCAATCATGTTAATTCTAATTCAGAACTGTTAATATTAAATGCAAATGTAGGGAACTGTATAGTAAACCAAAGGATTAATAAGGCCCAAACCACATTTTTCTTTATCAGTATATATTTCCTTTTTAATGGCTTCAGTCTTGATTTTCTTAATACACTAAACCTATCATTTTGATACTTCACGCATTGGAGCCAAATCACTGCCAATTCCTGTTAATAGTAAAAAAAGTCTTTTGGCTTTTCCTGGTTAGGGAACGCCACAGCGGAACTCCCATCTAGTAATGATTGGCAGTGGATTTTTACGGTGCCAAGTTGCCAGCCCGACGCCCAACCTTCAAAGAAGGCACACCCATTCACGCATGCACGCACCTACCTGCATGTCTTTAACATCACTCGACCACGGTGAGGACATGCAGATTCCACACAGAAGGCGCTCCAGCCGAGAATTGTATAGGAGAACCTCTTGCTGTGAGACGACAGTGCTAACCGCTGCACCACTGCGGCCTACAATTCCTGTTAATAATATGTTTAATAAGTAAATGTTTTTGCATAGTGCCATATAAGATGCTTTCCAGATATTAAGTGTAGCTTGAATTTTATTCAGTATCTTACACAGTTCAGCTAGGAGCGTTTATGATTCTCTGAATGTTATTTTTAACATTGCAATTTATTTTTCTTGAAAGTATATATTCCCAGTCTTAAGTACATCTCCTTACACTTCACTTTTATTTATATTCAAGTGCAAATGTATTTTTAATTCATTCTGCTTAACTCTCATCAAATACTTCGCAAAATATAAATTCTTTATTATAACTACAATATCATTGGCATAACTAAAAATAGCAGGTAACTTTTAGTTATTTTGTTTTATTTATTTAAACTGTGTTAAATGGGTAAGTGAATTGGGCAGGGACCTTTTTCAGCTATGACATGGGCCACAATGGCAAAGACAATAACACGTAAGAAATGCACTTAAGAATACAAAGAAAACAATTCTACAGCCTTTTTTTGAGGAAAAGAAATTTACCATTTATTTTATTTATTTATTTATTTTATTTTACATTTGTTAACCGGGAGAGTCCGACTGGATACATGTCCATTTTCAGCAGAGGCCCGGGGAGAAAAGCTCCAGGTACATAACAGACATATGAACATTGTTAATGCAAAAAAGGAAGATAGTTGAGTTCTAAATACAATATAAAGATACATCACATCTTGGGAAAAAAATAACAGCAGCATATAAAAAAAACATAGGTCAGTTACAAAGGCGAGGCGCCTTGTTAAAAAGCGGTTAAGGATAGTGAGGTAAGAGAAGGGTAAATGATAGTGGTTAATCAGGTTTGGAACAGGGACTTTGCCAGAGAGTATTGAGATGGGGTTTAAGCTTTTTTTTGAATTGTAGGAGTGAAGGTTCTGAGGTGAGCATGGTCGATAGGGAGTTCCACATTTTACCTACAAAGTTTGAGAATAGAGAATCCCCAGCAGAATTATTGGCTTTGGTAGTTTGAGCTAAGATCTTATTGGAGGAGCGTAAAGATTGCAGGTTAATATAGGGGTGAATGATGTTTTTCAGAGCTGGTGTTTTCTCTGGGTGATACAGTATCTGGTGAGCCGTTTTGAGTTGGTTGAAATGGAGTTGGCTGGAAAACTCTAACCACCCTAGTTGCTTCAAGTTAGTGCAGTGGTGCGTTCTAAAGGTGGAATTTGTGGCAAATCTAGCTATGTGATTGTAACAAGAAGCAAGTTTGTTAAGGGTTGTCTTGTTTAGGTTTGTAAAGAGGGGAGGCATAGAAAAGAGTTGATAGTAGGTGTGTGCTGGCAATTGTAATTTTAGCGTGAGGAGTGAGAAAGTGTTTTACTTTATAGAGAGCCAAGCTTTTATTGACGGTTTTGATGGTTAGATTGAAATGGGTGTCAAATTTAAGGGAGTTATCAATGGTAACACCTAATAGCTTTGTGTGAGCTTCTGGTGATATAGTGATTCCATTGGAGGATGTAATAGAGAAGGTGGGGAAGAGTCTTGTTAGTGGGTGAGAAAGTAAGTAGTTTTGTTTTGTTGGGGTTGAGAACTAGTTGACGACTTGAGAACCATTTTTCTATTAGGTTGAAGGTGTCTTGGGTTGAAGCAGTGAGGTCTGCCAGGTTGGAGGCAGTGCTGATGATAGTCGAATCATCTGCATATTGAATGCATGTGGCATGGGGGGTGATTGTGGGCAGGTCATTAACAAAGATGGTGAAGAGAAGAGGGCCAAGAATAGATCCCTGGGGAACTCCAAGTGTAACAGGTAGGCATGTGGATAATTTGTCCTGCCATAGAACAGCCTGTTGCCTATTGGACAGGTAGGAATGGAACCATTTCAGCATGGAATTGCTGAGTGATAGTTTTTTTAATGTATGGAGGAGTTGAATGTGGTTTACCATATCAAAGGCCTTGGAGAGGTCTAAGAAAAGAGCAGATGATAGTTTATTATTGTTTCTGAAGTTATTGATGGTATTAGAAAAGGATAGTAGGGCTGATGTGGTACTGTGATTTGGCCTGAAGCCATGTTGGGAGTTGGCTAGAATTTTATTTTTGGTCAGGTGTTCCATCAGTTGTTTGTGGACACACGTTTCCATAATTTTGGCCAGGGGTGAGAGTATAGCTATAGGTCTGTAGTTGGTTAGCTCTAGTGAGCTACCACCTTTATGGAGAGGAATAATGTGGGACATTTTCCATATGGAGGGGATGCAGGCTTCTGACAAGGTATGGTTTATGATTATGGAGACGGGATAGGAAATGGCCTCAGCTGCTTTTTGCAGAAACTCAGCTGGGAGAAGGTCAGCTGCTAGCTTAGTGGGTTTTAGTTTTTTAAGAAGAGATGTTATAGAGGATATGGGTACTGGATCAAAGGTAAATAGATGATCTGATGTAGTTGTAGTATTCTGCTGGCATGGGTAGTGGAGTGGGCTGGTTGTTTGTTTGAATTGTGTGGCCAGGGATTGTATAGTTTCTGTGAATAAACTATTGAATGTGTTAGCAATGTTTACAGGGCACTGTTGTTTGCAAGTTGTTGGAGTGGGTGTAGTTGCCTGGCCTGGGTGCAGGAGCTTGTTTAAGCCTGCCCAGAATTTTTGTGGATTATTAAGGTGTTTGTGTTGGAGGTGGAGGAAGAAGTTTTTTATCATTTAAGATCATTCTTTTAGTTTCATTTCTAAGTTGCCGGAAGGTTTGGTGGGAGTGTGGGTCTTTAGAGGTACGCCATGTGACCCACATCTTGTTTCTAGATAGGATTTTGGATTTTGTTTCCTTAGAGAGCCATGGTGCGGTTTTGGTTTTAGTTCTAATGGACCATATTGGAGCATGGGAATCTAGAATCTTGAGGAAGGTGGTGTTGAAGTAGATAACTGCCTCTTCAAGAGGAAGAGACTTGAGTATTGTCCAGTTGTGGGCCTTAAGTTCAGTTTGAAAAATGGAGGCGTTGAATTTATTATTGTTCCTGATTTTTTTTATGGTTGTAAGAAGGGGGGTGATTTTCTTGAATTTGATAACATAGGTGAGTAAGTGTTCACTCATGTCCTCTGGGTGAGTACCTGCTGAGTACTGGTCAGGATCTTTATTAGTAAGGATCCAGTCCAGGATGCTGTCTTTGTTTTGGGGTTTACCTAGTCTGGTAGGAGTGGATATGAGCTGAGAAAAGCCATGTAGATTTATGCTGCTAGATGGGGAGCTAGATGAGAAGGAATTCCAATCGATGTTGAAGTCACCTAACACTATGGATTCCTGGGGGTGAGTTTGAGTTAACCAGTGGAGAAAGTCCTCTAAGGTTTTGTTATTATTGTTGCCTGGGGGGATGTAAATACATGCTACATTTATGCTTTTATGTTTGTTTGGTTGAAGTTTTACAAGTAGAATTTCGGCATTGTTTGTTAGGAGGGTTGTGGAGAGGCAAGGGAGATTTGTAATGTATTTTTGTAGAGTATGGCTACACTGCCACCTTCTGAGTTATTCGGTCTGCTCTTAGTATATCATACAATGGTGGGATTATCTGTGTGTCTTTAGTACTTGGTTTAAGCCAGGTTTCTGTGAGACATAGTAGGTCTGGGGAACAAGTAGCTAAAAGGGCATGTAGGTTGTGAATCTTATTGTTTACACTTCTGATGTTTAGATGACAGGTCAGAAGAGAGTTAAAGGGTCTAGAGTTTAGATTGAGAAGTGGAAGGGAGGATAAGATGGAATTAGAATTGAGTGGAGGGGAAGGGCCAGGGTTGGGGTGGATATCACCATCTGTGGCTAGTCTGTGATTCAGAGTGGTAATGAATTTGAGGGCTTTGAATAGAAGTTTGTAGTAATGTTTATCATTTGGCCTAATATTGGTAGGTTTGATAATTACATAGCGTTCGAGTTCTAACAAGGAGGGTGAGTAGGGAGTTGAGTCATGGCCTCTGTTGTTAATTATGGGGGAGGGGTTGGTTTGGTAGCCTGGGTGGTGGAAGCCTATGTAAGACCAGGTTTCATATAGGGTAGCTAGGTAAGGGACAAGTAGGAGAGGAAAAAGAGTATGATAAGCTTCCTGGGTGGTGTCATATTCCGTCTGATCTTAGAGGGCGGTAGTGAGGTACAGGAAGTTAGTGGACAGTAGGGGGAGTGGTTTGAGGTTATAAAAGTACGAGTACTTGGGGGCAGGGCGGAGCGGGGTTTACACTAAGCCACTAGAGCCCAGGTTTCAAGATGTAACTCCTGAATAATTAACTTGCAGGTGAGTAATCTCGTCTAAACAAACATCATGTTCAATTCCTATGCTTTGGGAGCTTGTTTTTAAAATTTTATAGCTGTTTGCCTTAGTTTTAGAGTGTGTTCTGTAGTTTAAGTGGAGTATATGCAAACAAGCTTGGATTTTTTGTTTGGGTAAGCCTAGGGAGATTCGTGCTAGTGCTGAGGACCCTTAAATAATACTTTACTTTAAAGTCTATACTAAAATGACCAGATAATGACCTGTTTTGTTTTTACAGGTTGTGGGCAATAGTAGAGTAGTATTTCGAAAAGGGAAGTTCTTTTCTGCCTCACGCTGTGCAGGGGAAGACCTGGGAGGGATAGAGAGAGAGCTTGATTTCAGAGGCAGTCAGAAGCAGCTGTGTAGCTTAAACAACATTAGACTACCCGAGGAAACCCTAAATTATGTTAGTAAAATCTCCACATGTCTTTACATATAGCATAAATCATTATAACACATTAGCATTTTACTGCAACAGTGCCTTATGACTGAGAGTCAAAGAATGTTGAATGTTGAATATCCTGCTTCTCAAAAAATATACAGAAGGCTCTCACTTTTCACACTAATGAACAGCCCTGCAAAGAGCTTGTCATACTAAAGTCTGGTTACCAAACACATTTAGCTATAGAGACACAACTTAGCTTTAAAGAAACAAGTAGCTACAATATTCATGCCATTCAATAGTGCATTATGTAACTATGTAGCAAAAAAGAGTTACATCAGTTACTATTAAATCACACAATTCAACTTAAATACATTTAACAGAACTCCAGAGAAGTGGGAAGTAAGACCTGGGTACACACTAAACTCTTTGTTTAGTGGAGTATATGCAAACAAGCTTGGATTTTTTTGTTTGGGTAAGCGTAGGGAGATTCGTGCTAGTGCTGAGGACCCTTAAATAATACTTTACTTTAAAGTCTATACTAAAATGACCAGATAATGACCAGATAATTTCCTGCAAGAATTGTGGTCTGATAAATTTATATTAACTAAAAGGTTGGTGTTGTTTATTGTATCAGTTCACAGTTGTGTACCCAGGTCTTACTTCCCACTTCTCTGGAGTTCATTAATAGTAGCCAGGAAAATGACTGCAGTCAACTGGAAAAAGTAGCTTACACCTTCATATACAGAACTTATAAATACTCTCGCTGTTCTATGTCATAAACATATGTTTACTTTTAAGATGAAAGCCAAAATTACCACAAAATATAGATAAAATTGAACTCAATGTAGAAATATTAATGTGTGTTCTATGATCACTTTATACAGTTTAGTTGTTTAATTAATTTTAATAATGTATACAGCAAGAATTGGTTTAGATACTTGTGTAAATAGTTATTTGTTTTATTATGTAAATGTGGTTGTTCCTATACATGAAATTTCAATAAAAATGTTAAAAAAGGGATACAAAGAAAAAAATACCACCACTGAAATAACTGACAAAGATTGCATGTACAATACATTGCCAAGGTACAACCGTGAATAAATAAAACATTAAACAACATTTACAGGAATGTATACATATGTTCATAGGTTCAAAGGTAATTACTAGGCTAATGACCCTAAAGGGACTTTTTAAGCCTAGCCATCCTTCCCAAATGTATTTGACAAGTTTTCATACAGTTCATTTTAATGGGAGCTTGGGTATGAGTGTCTAATAGGGACATAGGTGGCAGAACAGGTGTGAATTAACAATTCCCCATCCACTGATCCAAATTGCACTTGGATAGGTTCAGGGAGGAACTCTGCTTCACTTGGATAGGAAGCCTTTTCGAGAGAAGGGGAGTCTCTGAGACAAATACCTGTCCATCTGACATGTCTGATTTAGGTTGCAGATTATGTTTAGTTCCCTAGTTCAGCTGTTTCTAAAGCTGTTTGTTTTGCAGATGTGCAATAGGTCCATAAGGGATGGATCAGAGGATGCTTTGAATGCCAGATATAGATCACTTCTCAGCAGTTTTTAGGAGACAGAGTACAAGGAGTAGGCTTTGAGGTGGTCAAATAGGACTTATTTTCTGCACCATGAATTATTTTTGTGAGGAACCTTTATGGATGCTCCAGTTGTGCATATGCCTGGTTAGGCACATACCAAAGGGATTATTGTACTCAATGATCATTAATGCTTTAATATATAATGTTAATTTTATTATAATTACATAATTGTATGTAAGCATCTTGCAGAGCTTATAGCACGTTAAGATTTTACTACAGTTTAATGGACTAGGACTCAGCTTGTGACTGTTGCATGGCTGTACACAAAAGATGGGATCATTATATTTGCATCACTGTGGTTATCTTCAGGCAGTATCACACAGACTAAATATGCACATTTTGGAATGGAACCACCAGTACTGTGAAACCTAAGAACTAATGTACCATTGCGTTAGCCCATGTCTCTATAGCACTTGCATTTGCTTTCTTTAAACAGGTGGTCTCTGAGTGCTTTCTTGAAAGTCATTAGTTGCTCTGTATTCCTAAAGTTCTCTGAGAGGTTGTTCCAAACAGCTGGAACTATGTTTGAGAAAGCTGTTTCATACATACCAAGCATGACTGTGGGCTGAAATGTCGAATAATGTCATTATTTCTCAGAGCACAGGTCTGGTTTTTAAATTGCAACCTGCTGAAGAGTTGTGGAGAGTAGCCATCATTTAACATTTTGTAAATGAGTGTACTGAGTAGTATTGTAGCTCTAGCTGTAAAATCATTTAAAACTTTCTATATGAGTGTATTGGGTAATAAAATGGCTCTAGCTGTACCATCATATAATGTTTTGTAGATGACTGTATTGAGCAATAAAGTAGCTCTGGCTGTAACATCATTTAATATTTTGTAGATGACTGTATTGAGTAATAAAGTAGTTCTAGCTGTAACATCATTTAATATTTTGTAGCTGAGTGTATTGACTAATAAAGTTGCTCTAGCTGTAATATCGTAATATTTTGTAGATGAGTGTATTAAGTAATAAAGTAACTCTAGCTGTAACTTCATTTAATATTTTGTAGATGAGTGTACTGAGTAATAAAGTATCTCTAGCTGTAACATTGTGTAATATTTTGTAGATGTAAGATATTTTGTATAATGCTTTAAGTAGGGGTAATACCTTGCCAACCCGAGCTTCTGTGTGTTGGTGGAATAATAGGTTTTGGTCTAAGATGAGGCCTAGATGTCTATGTTGAGTAGTGACAGCAAGAGAGGTGCCCAGAGGGTCTGTAATGCTGAAGTTAAGGTTATTGCTTAGATTTCTAGAGGTGCAATTTAGCAATTTTTTTTTTTTTTGCATATTGATGTATAACTTTTTTTTTACAAATGCCTTTTGTACCTCTGTCATAGTTAACAAAGTAAAAATCAAAAGCACTATTTTGTAATTGTAACACCCAAGGTATTAAATATTTGACATTGTGCTAAAAGTGTGACAGGTTTTATGTGGGCAAAACCCAGAGAAAGCTAAAGAATGTATCTTTGGATATAAGGAGGAAAATGCTAAAAAATCTTTAGTGAAGCATGTAATGCAGTTTTTTGATCATTATTTTTTTGTTTTTAGTCATGACCACATTGTGAAGAGCCCAAGGGGTGGGCCGTGGGAGGACCTGATTGAATACAGTGAGCTGAATTGGCAACTCAGATTAAATGCCACAGCTACACCTGGCTTAAATGATCACATTCTATTAGAAATATTTTAAAACTTAAGTCCTACATTTTATAACATTGTATTTGAGCATTTTGATATTATTTTCTTTGCTGACATTTGAGGGAATTATCTGTGTAAGTGTTTGACATTAATGCATTGTTAACACTTAGTGTTTCTCTCTTTTTTCTGGTCATGGTTAGAAGTATAACAAGTTATTTTATTCGCAGTGGATACTAGACTTGTGATGCATTTGGAGGGGTATTTAAATCATGTATTTTGTACAAGTTATCAATTCTGATGAAGTCTGGAATATATTGGGCGAAAGCACTTAATCATTGTTTTCATCATTGTGGATTTATTAAAAGTTTTACACTGGTTCTATTGATGCTGTTTCACTGTCCTTTGGTTTTGATTAAGGTGTATTAGTGGGTTTGTCAAATAGATAATAGATCATGTGATTAGTGTTTAGAAATTCAAAGAAATAGTGATGAGGGAAGGAAATATATAGGACAGAAAATGTTAATATTGTAATTAAGAGAAAGAGTATAAAGCAAGTTCAGAGACAAATATACAGTGGATATAAAAAGTGTACCCACCCCTGTTAAAATGTTAGGTTTTTATGATATAAAAAAATGAGACCACAATAAATTATTTCAAAACTTTTCCTACCTTTAATGTGACCTATAATCTGTACAATTCAATTGAAAAATAAACAAATCTGTTAGGGGAAAAACATAAATAAAAAACGTACAATAAGCTGGTTGTATAAGTGTGAACACATTTAAATTAATACTTTGTTGAAGCACCTTTTGATTTAATTACAGCATTCAGTCTTCTTGGGTACACACCTGCCATCAATTAAAGAAACTCTGATTAACCCCAACTAAAGTTCAGCTGCCCTAGTAGGATTTTCCTGACATTTACTCAGTTGCCTGCTACAGCAAAAGTCACGGTTTGCAGAAAGGTTACCAAGCATCAAAGGGATCTCATTGTTGAAAGGTATCAGTCAGGAGAAGGGTACAAAACAATTTCCACATCATTGGATATACCATGGAACACAGTGAAGACAGTCATCAAAAAGTGGAGAAAATATGGGACAAAAGTGACATTGCAAAGAACTGGATGTCCCTCCAAAATTGATGAAAAGACAAGACGAAAACCAGTCAGGGAGGCAGCCAGGAGACCTACAGCAACACTGAAGGAGCTGCAGGAATTTCTGGCAATTACTGGTTGTGTACTACATGTGACAATAATCTCCTGTATTCTCCATATGTCTGGCCTATGGGGTAGGGTTGCAAGACTGACTCCTTTTCTTACACAGAAAAACATCCAGGTCCAGCTAATATTTGCACAACAATACGTTAAGTCTCCCAAAAGCATGTGGGAAAATGTGTTATGGTCTGATGAGACCAAGGCTGAAATTTTTGACTACAATTCCAAAGGGAACATTTGGCGCAAAAACAACACTTTGCATCACCAAAAGAACACCATCCCTATGGTGAAGCATGGTGGTGGCAGTATCATGTTTTGGAGTTGCTTTTCTTTATCTGGAACTGGGGTTTTAGTCAGGGTGGAGGGAATTATGAACAGTTCCAAATACCAGTCAGTTTTGGCCCAAAACCGTCAGGCGTCTGCTAGAAAACTGAAGATGAAGAGGAATTTCATCTTTCAACATGACAATGACCCCAAGTATACATCCAAATCAACAAAAGAATGGCTTCACTAGAAGAAAATTAAAGTTTTGGAATGACCCAGCCAGAGCCCAGACCTTAATCCAAAAGAAAATCTGTGGGGTGACCTGAAGAGGGCTGTGCACAAGAGATGCCCTCGCAATCTAACAGATTTGGAGTGCTTTTACAAGGAAGAGTGGACAAATATTGCCAAGCCAAGATGTGCCATGCTGACAGACTCCTACCCAAGAAGACTGAATGCTGTAATTAAATCAAAAGGTGCTTCAACAAAGTATTAGTTTAAGGGTGTGCACACTTATGCAACCAGCTTATTGTACAATTTTTATTTTTTATATTTTTTCCCCTAACAGATTTGTTTGTTTTTCAATTGAATTGTACGGGTTATAGGCCACATTAAAGGTGGGAAAAGTTTTGAAATTATTTATATCACAAAAACCTGGCATTTTAACAGGGGTGTTTACACTTTTTATATCCACTTTACATATGGCTATGTTAAGGTTTAAATAAACATAAACTTCATTCACTGTCAGATTAAAATATTTATTGAAAGAAATAACACACAAGTGTTGGAGGCAGTACTCAGGAAGTAATTTCTCCTGGAATAGAAGAATTCATAATACTTTATAGGGAAACTTTAGCAAAGTAGTAAACTTTATCAATCATAACACTGCTAGAATCCAATAGAAAAATGCTAACAAATACAGTTCATAATACAGTTGATCCCTCATTACTAAATATCTGATAGAAATATGTCAAGCTTAGTAAAAATATATTTGAAACTTCTTATATACATTTCTAGCTTAGTATGGAATAAATTTCCTTTTACTATTCGATTTAGAAAGAATGCTTCCTCAAGGTCAGGAAATGAAACTTAACATTCTGCATTTTTCCATGTTTCCGTTTACATTGTTGCAACACATACACTAACCTTTTAGGACTCATATACACAAACTTCTAGAACACGTGAAATTTCATTTTAACCCTTTGCAACCCCTCATTTGATGCTGAGAAAACATCACACTCATATTGTAAAACATCTTTTACACTTTAAATATATTGTCATATATTTTTCTAAAACTTTCAAAAACTGTGTATTTTCACTTGCTATTTCACTTTCATTGACACAATAGGTAAATGACACTTTTTCAAAATCACTACAATGCAAATTTTGTTATCAGTTGGTTTAATTGAGATGGAATTGCTCCTTTGGTTTGGATAAAGGTGTATTAGTGGGTTTGTCGAATAGATAATAGATCATTTGATTAGTACTTAGAAATTCAAGAAATAGTGATGAGGGAAGGAAATATGTAGGGCAAAAAATGTTAATATTGTAGTTAAGAGATAGAATATAAAGCAGGTTCAGAGACAAATATACATACGGCTATGTTAAGGTTTAACCATAATAAAAATAAACTTTAGTCATTGCCAGATTAAAATATAATTTATTAAAATAAATAACACACAAGTGTTTGAGGCAGTACTGAGGAAGTCATGTCTCTCGGAATAAAAGAATGCATAATATTTTATAGGAAAACTTTACCAAAGTAGTAAACTTTATCAATCATAACACTGCTAGAATCCAATAGAAAAATGCTAACTAATAAAGTTTGTAATACAGTTTATTGTCAGATCATTACTAAATATCTGATAGAAATATGTCAAACTTAGTAAAAATGCATTTGCAACTTCTTATATACATTTCTAGCTTAGTATGGAATAAATTTCCTTTAACCATTTGATTTAGAAAGAATGCTGCCTCAGGGTCAGGAAATGAAACTTAACATTCTGCACTTTTCCATGTTTCTGCTTACACTGTTGCAACACATACACTAACCTTTTAGGACTCCCATACAATAACCTTCTAGAACATGTGCAATTTTATTTTAACCCTTTATAACCCCTCATTTGATGCTGAGAAAGCATCACATTCATATCGTAAAACATCTTTACACTTTAATTTTTGTCATATATTTTTCCAAAACTTTCAAAAACTGTTTGTTTTCACTTGCTATTTCACTTTCACTGACACAATTGGTAAATGACACTTTTTTCAAAATCACTAACATGCAAATTTTGTAACAGTGGGTTTGATCGAGATGCAATGAGTTTGGTTATTAAAGCTTTGTATAAGAATAAAAACAAAAGTACAGTTATAATAATAATAGCAATAAGCATAATAAATTTCAACAAACTGCCTCCCCATTTAGAAAACAAATTAGTTTGCCAAGTCCATTGTGAACTATCTGCTTCTTTGGTGTCTGACAGTTCAGCCACATTTTGGATGATTTTCAAATGACTTCGTATTGCGTGCTTGTTATCAGGAATAAATGAACAACATTCCTCATGCATGAGCATGCACATATCTCCCTTTGATGCAAGTATGAAATCAAGTGTCATCTGATTTTGGTGTACTAATGCATGCTTGGCACTCAGCTCTAAAGTAATCAAATTAACAGTTTCAAACCTTGCATTGCTTACACTTCTAATAGCTTAAAGAGCTTTCTTGGTTCCCAAATTGATTTTACATTCCCAGAAGCAGGTAGTATATCAGCTCCAGAAACAGCAGCATCACCAAGGTACATATGAGAAAGTCTTTTAAAAACTGTTTGTTCTAAATAATGATGATAAATACATGAAATGTCAACTTTTCTAATCGAGTCTAATGGCTGTAGCTGTGAAGAGGATCACCAGGAATGGTCCGATACAAATTTGTTGAATAAACTGACTTATGAAATGAGTACCTCTATCTGACTGAATACAACATGGTACCCCAAAATGGTATAAATTCATGCAAAATCTTCTAGGCCACTGAGGCCACATCATTTGTAATGCATGGGTATGCTTCCACCCAACCAGAGAAAACATCAGTCAAAACTAGTACATATCTAAACTTTGCACACAGTGGTTATTATATGAAATTGCACTGTATACAACAAAAAGGTCCCCATGGCTTTTTAATATGCCATGTGGAAACAGTTACAGATTTAGAAATATTAAATTGAAGGCAAATATTAAATTGAAGGCATATATTACATGTTTGTATAAGATACTGAACAACTTCTGAAGCATAAGGGGCATACGCATACCAATCAGTCAAAATCTGTCTTATTAAAGCATTTTTCCCAGATAGGAAGGCAAATGGTAAGCCTGTGCCAGTTAAAGTAAAAGAGTTCATGATGTTACTAACCTTCAATCTGGATGGCTCCAAAGTGAGTCCGGGGAATGACAGCAGCCATCAAGGATCCACCTTACCCTTTCAGAGTCGTCATCTTATTTCTTGCAAAGTTATATGCACATTTTCAACTTGAAGAGGTTGCAAAAAAGAAGCCTGAACATGATTTAATAAAGCAGCCTATCTTACCACTCTGTCAGCAAAGGTATTTCCCACTATTTCAAATGAGTTGTCTGACGTATGACTGGCACATTTAACAACAATTAGGAGTAGGGCATTTAACAATTCAGTGATAAAACCTGCATTTTTAATTTTTGTCCCTGCAGAGGTGAAATAATCGCTTTCTCTCCAGAGATTTCCAAAATAATGAACCACTCCACATGCATATCTTGAATCCGTGTACACTGTAACAGTCTTCCCCTGTGTTAGCTTGCAAGCTTCAGTAATAGCTACTAATTCAGCTACTTGAGCTGTAACATTTCCCTGTAATTGTCCAGTCAATAATATTTGATCAATACTACAGACCACAAAAGCAGCTGTCAGTGGTCCTGATAAATGGCCCATGGACGAACAAAATTACGTCAGAGTTCTGCAAAGGAGTATCGTAGTCTAGGAGGAAGCACATTGTTAACAACAAAAACATAATTATGAGGTTCGTCTTCATCAGCAGTAGGGATAAGAGAGGCTGGATTCAAGGGAGGACATCTAATAATTTGCAAAGAAGGATTATTAAGTAGAGCTAGCTCATATTTGGAAAGTCTAAAGGTAGAAAGATATTGTGTTTTAGTCTTTAATAACAAAGCATTAGCACGTGGAACTGCAACAAAAATATCATGACCCAGAGTAAGTGCCACTGCCATATTAACTAACCAGGCAGTTGCAGCTACAACTGTAAGGCAAGGGGGAAGTACAGCTGCCACTGGATCAAAGTTTGTACTGTAATAAGCCACTGGTCTAAAGCCGTTATTTCTTTTCTGTGTTAAAAATCCTAATGCTACCTTGTTGCATTCACAGCAGAAAAGAAAGAACACTTTTAAATAAGCTGGCAGTCCTAATGCTGGAGGATTTGAAAGAAGTGATTTTAACTGAGTAAAAGCTTGTTCATGGCATGGTTGCCATGGGAGGGAGTTGGGGGGTGTCCTTTTTCAATAGTTTTAATAAAGGTTTAATTATTTCAACATAGTTGGATATCCATTGTCTATAATAACATGCTAAACCAAGAAATGCTGTAAGTTGTTTTCGAGTAGTAGGGCTTGGTGCTGTCTGTATAGATGCAATGTAAGAGGGCAAAATGTGTTGTGCATTTTCAGAGGTTAGATGTCATAAATACTGGACATGTGGTTGACAAAGCTGAAGCTTAGATCAGTTTACTTTAAATCCTAACTTAGCTAGTATAGTTAACAAAAAACAGCATCAGTCTGACAGTCAGCTAAAGAATTAGATGCTATGAGAGGATCATCTACATACTGTACTAAGGCAGACTCTCAAGATAACTTTATTTTCATCTTGCTGCTTTTTTGTTTCTCTTGAAAATAAAGTGGGTGATTATACATATCATTGGGATAAGCGTGTACATGTGTATTGCTGTTTTCTATATGTAAATACAAATAAATACTGACTATCAATATGTATTGGGATAGAGAAGAAAGCTGAGGAAATATCAGTAACTGAAAAGGTAGTAGCAAAAGGGGGAATTGAGCTAAGAATAGTTGATGGGTTAGGTACTTCAGGAAAATCAATCACAACTACTGCATTCGCAGCTCTCAGATCTTGGACAACTCTATAAGTGTCTTTGCCAAGTTTCATTAATGGCAAAATGGTGTATTACAAAGACTTCTAGTAGGAATAATTACGCCTTATTGCAGCAGTGCTGAAATAACTGGTTCAATTCCTGCTTCTGCTCCTGCAGAAAGATGATATTGCTACTATGGGCAGAGGTTCATGAGGTTGTAAAGTAATTTGTACTGGTGTAAAATCTCTAATAAGTCCTACCTCGTTGTCATGGGTTTTCCGTAACTGTGAAGGAGCTGTATTTAGTAATTTTACATCTGATAGGTGTATAGGCTCTGTGTTAGTAAAGAAAGAAAAGAACATTTTTTCATCCAAAACACCTGCAACAGCCACATCTGCATCATTGCAGACTTATTGAGAACATTTAGCTATATTCCATCTGGTGTTCAGAATATTGTACATTGCAACTTTCAGAGAAGATCCCTACTTAAAAGATTAAGGGGTGCAAAGTTTCCAATGAGAAAAGCATGTTGGTTTGTCAACGGTCCCCACTGAATGGGAATTGAAATTGTCTCAGGGTAGCCTAAAGAGACTCCCGATACCCCAACTCCTCAGACTGAGGTGTGGGACAAAGGATGATTCTTGGCAGTGGAAGCATTTAACATTGATCTGGTAGCTCTAGTATCTATTAGAAAGTGAATATTGCTGTCTTGAACTTTAATGTTAATGAATGGTCCTTTCTGGTGTACAAGTATGAAAGGAAATAGCTGTGATTCCTGTTCATGGCTGTCATATTTATCTTATTGCCAAGCTGATGGTTGCCAAGAAGTATTCCACATAGGAGGTTGCTGCCTCACATTTTGTGGACATTTTGTTGACCTTGTCATGGCAGCTGATTATAAAATGGATTGTTAGACTGCACTGGTGCATCTACTGACTGCAGAAAAGGACAATTGTCTCTCCAATGACCATTTTGGCTGCGATTAAAACACAAATTTGAATTTGATCCCTGTCCCTGTCCTTGTGAATTTGGGGTAATGGAAAGAGTACTTTGAGGGGTTGATGAATGAAGAGAATGAGAGGGAGAGAAGGCTGGATGATGTAGGGATAGTGAATCATGAAGTACAATGGATTAGCAAGGAGGAAGTAAGAATAGCTATGAAGAGAATGAAGAATGGAAAGGCTGTTGGCCCAGATGACATACCTGTGGAAGCATGGAGGTGTTTAGGTGAAATGGCAGTGGAGTTTTTAACCAGATTGTTTAATGAAATCTTGGAAAGTGAGAGGATGCCTGAGGAATGGAGAAAAAATGTTTTGGTACCGATTTTTAAGAATAAGGGTGATGTGCAGAGCTGTAGTAACTACAGAGGGATTAAATTGATCAGTCACAGTGTGAAGTTATGGGAAAGAGTAGTGGAAGCTAGGTTAAGAAGGGATGTGATGATTAGTGAACAGCAGTATGGTTTCATGCCGGGAAAGAGCACTACAGATGCGATGTTTGCTCTGAGAGTGTTGATGGAGAAGTACAGAGAATGTCAGAAGGAGTTGCATTGTGTTTTTGTAGACTTGGAGAAAGCATATGACAGGGTGCCTAGAGAGGAGTTGTGGTATTGTATGAGGAAGTCAGGAGTGTCAGAGAAGTACGTAAGAGTGGTGCAGGATATGTCCGAGGGTAGTGTGACAGCGGTGAGGTATGCGGTGGGAGTGATGGATGCGTTTAAGGTGGAGGTGGGGTTACATCAAGGATCAGCTCTGAGCCCTTTCTTATTTGCAATGGTGATGGACAGGTTGACAGACGAGATCAGACAGGAGTCCCCATGGACTATGATGTTTGCAGATGACATTGTGATCTGTAGTGAGAGTAGGGAGCAAGTGGAGGAGACCCTGGAGAGCTGGAGATATGCTCTAAAGAGAAGAGGAATGAAGGTCAGCAGGACTAAGACAGAATATATGTGTTTGAATGAGAGGGAGGATAGAGGAATGGTGAGGATGCAAGGAGTAGAGGTAGCGAAGGTGGATGAGTTTAAATACTTGGGGTCAATAGTTCAGAGTAACTGTGAGTGTGGAAGAGAGGTGAAGAAGAGAGTACAGGCAGGATGGTGTGGGTGGAGAAGAGTGTCAGGAGTGATTTGTGACAGACGAGTACCTGTAAGAGTGAAAGGGAAGGTCTACAAGAGGGTAATGAGGCCAGCTATGTTATATGGGTTGGAGACAGTGGCATTGACAAAAAGGCATGAGTTTGAGCTGGATGTGGCAGAGTTAAAGATGTTAAGATTTGCACTGGGTGTGACGAGGGTGGACAAGATTAGGAATAAGTATATTAGAGTGTCAGCCCAGGTTGGAAGGTTTGGAGAAGATTACATTGGTTTGGACATATGCTGAGAAGGGATGCTGAATATATTGGGAAAAAGATGCTAAGGATGAAGCTACCAGGTAACAGGAAAAGAGGAAGGCCTAAGATAAGGTTTATGGATGTGGTGATAGAGGACATGCAGGTGGTTGGTGTGACAGAGCAAGATGCAGAGGACAGGAAGAAATGGAAACAGGTGATCCGCTGTGGGGACCCCTAATGGGAACAGCTGAAAGAGGATGATGATGATGATTAAAATTCTGAGGAAATTATCCTTGATTTTGAGAAAATCTAAATCCATTGTATCCCCCTCTTCCTCCTCTATTTTCCCTCTATTTCTGGTGAACTATTGGAACTGAAGTTTTAATGATTTTTCTTGACACTGTCTTTTTCATGAATAAGGGTGTCTGCTAAACACTGAACCTGATTAACAAGTTCATGAATCCCTAAACTTGGCCAGGTTAAACAAAACTTTTTTTGCTGGTCTCAAATGAGGGTAATAAACCATTGACAAAAGCAGCTGAGAGACAACTTGCTGCTGGACCTTCAGTAGGTTCTGTATAACCTGAGAAGGCTTCAAAGGCATCTATAATACCCCTTAAATAGATTCAATTGATTCGTCCCATCTTTCTGTGTGACTGCGTTAATCCAGGATCAGTAAACGAGTCCAGGCTGCCTGAGAAACCTCTACGCCTGTATGCTGGGGAATAGGGTCTGGTATATTATCATGATCCCAAATACATTTAAATAGATTAGATGGAATGGATGTGTCCATTACGGCTCTGAGATCCTCTAAAATAGGATTTGAGATGCTTGCATATTTTGCTGGATTTGTTCTGATTGATGGGAGAGAGTTCAAAATAGTTTGGAAATCAGCAGCAGACCAAGGGTGGACCACATTTATAGTGGAAAGTGCTGCTTCATCTCCTCCATGTGCTGGATTCAGGACTTGTCGAAGAGGATGTAAGTGGGCGGGTGGAGTAATTGCACTATCTCCCCCTTCCTCCGAAGAGGAATCAGAATAATTTTTATCTGTATTGAATTTATCAGGACCAAAATAACCAGCAGGAACTTTATTACCTTTTTCTCTAAGGCTTTTTTATAAGTTTAACAGAAAATGTTTATCAAAAGTACCTGCAGGTGAGAAAGTCAATTTACCAACATTTGTAGTGAGCTCATGCCATTTATCTAAGTAAAGACAGCTATCTTTGTTACAATTCTGAAGCATGTGTCTTGCAGGAGTACCATGCTCCGGTTCTTTTAAAGTACCCACATTCACTACCATTGCAAAGAAAACTTACAATGGCAATACAAAAACTAAAAGCTGTCCCACTGACATACTAACCCATATGCATTCAAAGGCTACACTTACCTGTAGAAACCTGAAAGTCTGCCAAGACTGAAAGTTCAGAAGAGAAGTGCAGTTGTGAACTGACGCTACAGACAATACACAACAAAGTAAACTGTCAAAGGGCCCAAAAAAGTGATTTTCTATAGAAGCAACTCCAGGCAGTTTGAAAAAATCCATGTCTTTAAGGCACCATCTATTAAGGTTTAACCATTATAAAAATAAACTTCAGTCACTGCCAGATTAAAATATAATTTTTTAAAGAAATAACACGCATGTGGGAGACAGTACTCAGGAAGTCATGTCACCCCATACAAAAAAATTCATAATCCTTTACAGGAAAACTTTAACAAAGTAGTCAGCTTTATCATCAGTCACACCACTCCTAGCATCCAGTAGAAAAATGCTAACTAATACAGTTGATAATACAGTTTATTCTTCAGACCAATACTAAATATCTAACAAAAATACATCAAGTTTAGTAAAAATAGCTCTGGAACTTCTTATCTACATTTCTAGCTTAGTATGGAATATGTTTCTTTTTACCATGTGATTCAGAAACAATGCTGCTTCAGGCTCAGGAAATGAAACTTAACACTCTGTACTTTTCCATGTTTCCGCTTATGCTGTTGCAAAACATACACTAACCTTCTAGAACACATGCAATTTTATTTTAACCCTTTACAGCTATCATATGTTTATATTACAAATACAGAATTGGAGGTGAACAGTGTCACAAGACTGTAGCTGGAAGATGCTGGTTAAACTGTTCAGGTAATAGTGAAGACTGGTTGTAGGCTGTAGGATTCTGAATGGAGAAATCATTTGATGATATGTCAAGCTCAAGATAATAGTGGCATTTCTGCTGAAGATGTACCTGAGCAGCTATACTGATTTGATAAGTGAAATATTAGTTGTGTTTTAAATGAGTTTGCACTCACTGGATTACAGTGGTAGTGGGTTGTGGTTCCATTGTTTAGCTGTGCTATTTGACTACAGAGAGTTGCATGCAGTTTTAGATGATTTTATTATGATGAATACTGATTTTTCTCCAGACTATAAAATTCTATTGAGATAGTAGCGTTTTATTACGTTGTTCAGGACTGACCAATTTTCTGATTTATACAGAAGTCTATGTCTAGATAGCTGAGAAAGAGCTAGGTGATGTGGTAATTCTAACCAGTTTAATTATCTGATCATAGGCAGTGGTGTGTTCTATTGTTATAGTTTACTGCAAGTTCGGCTGTTTTAGTAAAACACTGCTCAAGTTTGGATAGTTGTACTTAAAGAGACTTAAAGGTTAGTTAAGATTGGAACAGCACAGAGGATAGATGTCAGTAAAAAAGTAGAGGCTAATTGTCAGTTAGGTATGTTTTAACTGTGTAATGTGCCTAGTATTTTATGTGTTTTTTAAGAAGTTGTAATACATGGTGGTCAAATTTCAACTGGACATCTATGATAATACACAGATTTTGTGCAGTTTACTAGTAATGTTTTGATAGAGGTGTATTTTGGGGTGAAGAGCAATAATTTAGTTTTTTTTAGGGCGTAGAAGTAGCTGTGAATTATTTAGCCATGTTGCAGTCAATAAGAAGGATTGCTTGTAAGGTCCTGGAGTTTAGAGAGATTTGGCAAAGCAGATTAGGGTCAAATCATTAGCATATTGAATTGGGGTAGCATTTTTTGTAGCAGTGTAGAGGTTTTTCATGAATATGTTGAAAAGTATGGGGCCTTGTATAGTTAGAGCCTTGTGGAACACCATTACCTGCTGGCAAGAAAGTGGAGAAATAATTAATCCATTTCATGCTTGTGTTTTATTTGAGAGGTATCTATTGAACCATTGTAGTGAAGAGCTGGTGAACCCTAAGGATGAGAGTTTGAGTAAAAGTTTCTGGTGGGAGACACTGTCAAAAACTTTTGATAACTATAGGAAGATGGTGTAGACTAGGTTTTTAGCATTGCTATGGGTGTTGACTGTATTAACAAAATTCAGCAAAGTAGTAGTTGTGCTGTGATGGGAATGGAAGCCATGTTGGACTGAAGACAGAAGCTGGTTATCTATTAGAGAAGCTGCACATGAATACATTTTTCTAATATTTTTGATAGGGGAAATAAAATGGTAATTGGCCAGTTGTTGGAAGGATCCATATTGATTCCACACTGCTGCAGTAGAATAATGGATGATTTTTTCCATAGTGATGGGACTTTATTTTTAGATATGGATCTATTTGTCATAATTGAAAGTGGACATGCAGTAGTCTCAGCTGCTATTTTAAGATATTCAATTGGTAGACTGTCAGGTGCAGTTATAGTAGGCTTTAATATTTCAGGCCATTTTTTTATTGTATCTGTGGGAATTGGTTAGAAGGAGAAATGAAGAAGGAGGTTATTAGACTGAGTAGGGAACATCAAGAACTTGATTAGTCATCTGGTTGGTAAATTACTTTACTATCTGTATAAAGTGAGTACTGAATTGGTTGGCTATGGTATTATATTGTTTCTGTGTCTTTGGTACTGGTTGTATAGCTTGTCTATTGATTGAGATCCTAAACAATTTGCTTTCCACTCAGTTTTATCCCCAGCGACATCTATACAAATATATCTATGGATCTCAAATTCCCTATCATCACAAAAGAACACTTACTAAAAGTACTCTCTAAAACAAAAAATGCATCCTATTGGGTACCTGATAATATACCGGGCTTCTTACTGAACAGCGTTATACATGTGCTGGTAGACCCACTCCTAAAACTTCTCAACCTTAGCTTATCTCCCAGCTTTACCTGAGGTTTGGCACACAAATTTGCATATGTTAATAGCTGGTGATCTGAAAATGGGCTGAAGCTAAATGCTAAGAAATAAAGTATTGTTGCATATGGTAAACAAACCCGCCACCCAGCTTATAGTATTGCAAACATCTCAGTTCAAAATAGTGTTTTGTGAAACCTTGGAACATGGTTAGATAAATCCCACTCCTTTAATTATAATGTTGCAACTGTGGTCAGGAAGTCCTATTATCTGACACAGTTGATTGCAAAGGGTATTTCGTGTATGTCAAAAGAAGTCTTAGTCCTCTATATTCTGTACTGATCAGGGTCATCACTGAATATAATACCCCCTCTTAGGGATGTATCTTATTAAACATATCAAGCAGTTGGAGAAACTCCAAAAGTTCCTGGCAATCAACATAAAGGGCCTAAAGGACTTAAGTTACCAAGAGAGGCTGGAGGCCTTGTCCCTGTATTCAGTGCCCTACAGACTGCTTAAGGAGTGATCTGTGCCTTGCCTTTTAGGCCATTGAGGCCCATCAATCTAAGTGTTTTTTTCTCCACAAATCAAACAGGTCAACGAACACTAGAGCCAGAGATGTGAATGTGCTTCAGCAAATAAGTCACAGATGAGAGAGAGGTTTGTCACATAACAGCTACCCCTCTTCTGGAACAAACTTCCTCTCCAGATCAAGAGATGTGACACACTATCTTCCTTTAAGAAGGAATTAGGCAATTGCATGGGTGTCTAGAAATTCACCCAAGTATGACTGGCCTGTTTCTCCTTGAAAAAGTTGGTAAGCTCAAAGGGTAGGTATTGGCAATGAGTAAAAGGTGACTTGGCCCAGTAGCCATGTTCATTCTATGAGTCTATGAATGAACTTCAAAACCTTGTGCCCATTGCCTGGCAGGATAGTCTGTGACATCCCCATTATCCTGTAAAGACTAAAGCAGGTTCTCAGAAAAAGAAATGAAAATCTTAACCTTCATTTATTTCCCCGCCATATTCACCCACTATATGAAATAAAGTAAGACTTACTGAACAATCTTACACTCACCTTTCCCTCAATTAATCACCAGAATAATGCTATCATTTTTCTTAAACTGATTTTATAACATTACAAAACATAGTCTCGTTGAATGTTCTATAGTGTTTCATGAATTGTCTTGTCATATACCTCAGTCACTTCAAAATAAATAATTCTTCCTTCTTTTTATATTTGTGGTTTTATCTGTTACTTCTTTAAAAGCTGACAATAACCAACTAACTGCCCTATCTTTAGCGAGATTTTTGAATCACTACATTGAACATTTGTAGCATACTCTTGTTAATGCTGTAGGCCTCTTGTCTGACATCTATTTCATATAATGTCTGCTTATTTCAGTCTCGTTTATGCTTAATGTATACTATTCATGAAGTATACACAAACATTTTTCAACATACAATCATTCAAACTTTTATAAAATGAGTATCCTAAACCATCATATCCATGTGAAGTATTAGCATTTACTTATTTTAAAGTACCACAAATCTCCTAATGTATTACTTTTTTATCCATATTTTCAGTCACTTCTTTTGTTATTTGCTTTGTACCCTATTTATAATCACATTTATCTTTTTTCATACAGATTCCCAAGATGTGTATTCACTATTCTCATTTTATCTTCTTCCTTATTAACCTTAACTTCGCCATTCTTAATGAAATTTCCACAAAACTTTCTTCTCTCATTGCTTGTTTTCCCACTGATGAGGAACCTTCTTCTTTTCAATTTTTAACATACATTCTCTGCTTTAGTCCACTCTTTTATTCTGTATCTATCTTTTCACTGTTCTTCTTTTAAACCATAATAATTTTCTATTTTTTATAGTTTTTTGGTACCAGTTATTATGCATGTATAATATTTTATTTGTTATTTATATTGCATTAAATACTACATAACATTAATTTAATTTCTTTAAGAACTTCTACCATTCATTCTGAGTTGAATACAATTCTGTTATACCAGAGGTTCCCAAACTTTTTCAATTTTCAGCTCCCTTGCTGAATCCAGGTTTTCCCAAGGCCCCCCCTCCCCCCGCAGCATGCATAAAGTGCATATTTCAGGGGTTCCCAAATTGTGTGCTCTGGCACCATGGGGAGCCGTGACTTCCTCACAGGGGTGCCGCAAACTAATAAGCTTAGCTACAAAATAAACCGTGAACAGTTTGCGGTTTATTCTGCAGTTAAGCTTATTAGTTCACTGCGAGTATGAGTGAATGCAGGAATGAATGAAGAAGTGGCTGTGTGTGTGTGAGATTGGGAGAGTGAGAGCGATGTGTGAGTGAATGCAGGTATGAATGAGGAAGTGGCTGTGTGTGTATGTGTGAGATCGGGAGAGTGAGAGCAATGTGTGAATGAATGCAAGTATGAATGAGAAAGTGACAGTGTGTGTGTATGTGTGATATCGGAAGAGTGAGAGGGATGAATGAATGAATGCGTAAGTGGGTGTGTGGCATGTTGGTGTGAGATCGGGAGAGTTAGAGCGATGTGTGAGTGAATACAGGTATGAATGAGGAAGTGGCTGTGTGTGTGTGAATGAATGCAGGTATGAATGAGGAAGTGGTTGTGTGTGTGTGTGTGTGTGTGTGTGTGTGTGTGTGTGTGTGTGTGTGTGTGTGTGTGTGTGTGTGTGTGTGTGTGAATAAATGCAGGTATGAATGAGGAAGTGATTTTGTGTGTGTGTGTGTGTGTGTGTGTGTGTGTGTGTGTGTGTGTGTGTGTGATTCAGTGTGTGATTCACACCTCTCAACTGTACAGATTTTCGCAGAATGTCCAGATTTGTGCCTCATATTTTTGGTGTGTTCCTCCTAAAATCTGTACTTTTCTGGCAAATAGTTGAGGATTGAAGTCATTAAATAATGACAAACATTTGAGTTTAAGACTCCACATCCTTCAGAGAATTCATGCTAATGCAAAAGCTATTATTCTATCAACTTTCTAAGTTTGTAAGCGCAATATTTAAAATCTGTCCATATTTGTCCCCTCATCATTTTAGGCTTTGTCCAGATTTAATGCAAAACATATTATTCTATCAACTTTCTAAGTTTGTAAGAGCAATATTTAAAATCTGTCCCTATTTGCCCCCCATTATTTTAGGCTTTGTCCAGATTTTTAGAGCAAAATATATGTACAATTTCCCCACTGTCCTGGTCAAATTACCCGTAGTTATGAAGAAATCCACTTCAGGTTTCCATCAAAATAGGCCATACCTGTTGAGACTAAGCCAGGCAAACAAATAGATGACACTCTGAGAATTTTATGGTTAATAAGAAAAAGCTAACTCCTTCATTCCCTCACTCTATCTCCAACACCCCCACCCCCACCCATCTAGAATTACACTACAGGTTGCTATAGTTTCAAACATATATAACCCAATGAAATGCAAACTATTCCATAGTTCATGGTATTATGTATTAAGTTGCTTTTCTAATGAATATTGTATACTAGCTATGTCTTGTATATTTATTAAAATTCTTCTTTGCACTACTTATACTCATGTGAGGTTGTCTAACAAATGTGTATTTCCTTTCTAAAATATTGTATATTTTCTTTTCTAAAATATTGCACATTGATGGTTTGTCATAATGTCTGGATCTTTTCTCCCTGGGCCTCCGCTGAAATTGGACAACCTTGCCCAGTCAGACTTTTCCTGTAAACAAATGTAAAATAAATAAATAAATAAATAAATAAAATAAATAAATAAATAAATAAAATAAAAAGTACAGTTTATAATCTGTGCCTAACAGGAAAAAATACAAGTGGTAGTTGGGACATATATCATTGCATGTGCATACAGTACTGAGGATGTCCTCATGAGGTCAGCAACAAGTACAGTAACTATTAGAAATCATTTCCTGATATCATTGGGGCAGGGAGACTCAGTATAGAAATATCAACCCTGAAAATACTGACACTGCTAATGCTGCAGTTGCAGTTGCCATCTGCATTAGCACACCAACTTGTATAGCATACAGGTATGCAGAGAAAAGGGTCTGGTACTGGTAACAGAAAATATGAAATTATGTTGTGACTATATAGCTCAGATATGCTTGTCACCTGTCATTTCTGGCTTGGTGCCACATAGATCAAAATGGTCTGTCCTTTGTAAGGTACATTTCACTATGCATTTCCATTTCTGTCCTTGATTTAAAAATTGTGGACCAAATCTGCCTTCCTTTAATGTAAATATCAAAATATTTCCTGAATATTGTGACATTGTGACAGAAGGTCATGCAGCAGTTCAGGACAAGCCTTAAGATGCCAATTTTTATGCATATTTTTATATTTGTAGCGATTTCAGGGCACAGATTTTACTTCACAGTAGTCGTCATTTTCGGTAAATATTATAATAGTTTCTGATATATAGCTACAGTTCAAATGATCTTGTATTGACAGACTGGAGATCACCACCTGATTTATATTATACATTATCCCAGCATACTTGTTAATTACTCCATTTGTTACTGTTCTGCTGCCCTTGTTTATTGCACTTGCAGCATTAGTGCTGTTTGGGTTTTCAGAGCTGGCATTTCAGGTTTGAAATATCGCATGTCTCTTTGAAAACTGACACATTATTTGAGGAGCCAGCTAAATTACGAATTAGAAAAGAGAGATAAATGATAACTGATGTAAAGCAGATATTTCATTCTGCCATCCTTCAGCATGCCATGAATTATCCAGCTCCCAAAAGGCTCAGCTGTATGAAGTAGAATGCTCAATAGCAGAGGCAAGAAGGAACAGCAATTTAAGACTTCCCCAAACAGTTATGTGCCATGTCATTGGAGGCTTAAAAGACTTCCACAGCAGTTTCCCCTTGTTTTACTGCCTTTCTTCCTGTAGGAATTACACTGCAGTGAAAGCTGACTGATGACTTCAGGCAAGGGGTGTTTGTAGATCATCTCCAGGACCTGTAGTTTCATAAGATTAGGTTTCAAGTTGAGTCATTGACCCCCTAGGTGGAAGATTGATTTTTCTTATCTTGTGTTGCTACATTTTATTGTTTATATAGATGGTAAGATTCTTAATGGACACTGTTAGTAAGGAACCAGACTTTTTTTTTGGTCCACCCCACACCAAACATTTTTTGCCCTGTCTGTAAAAAACAAGTCCTTCAGTGCCCTTTGTGACACATTTGTTGCTTCACTGGCTGGCTGGCTGGCTGTAGCCACATTACCAACTGGGACAACTGTCAGGCAGAGGTAAACTGTCAGCTGCAGGCAGCTCATATATTTATTTATTTATTTTTGCCCTCCTCTCAGTCCTCCCTGCATTCCCAAGATGCAATGTTGTCACTGCAGGCAAATCACAGATAATCCACCTACCCATGCACACCCAACAGCAGGTTTGCAATCTGGTGCTTGCTGTTCCTGCTCTACCTGTTATACATTCCAAGTGTCATTTTTCACAAACAACTGTGCCAAATATTGTTTTTGTTGAATGGATGCCATTTTTAAGAAACCTACATGAGATATAATAAAACCTGAAGCCTTTCTTAAAATAAGTGATATTTTCTAGTCCAGTATTTTATTGGCAGGAATTTTTGTACCTTTTCTACTTCTGCCATGTGGCAAGTTTTAAGACTACAGATAGTGACATGGTATTAAACAGATGGATAACCAGTAAAGAGGGTAAGCAAACAGTGACTTCAACAATAGATGTGCCTTTTGATATCAGGTGTGTGCGTCTGAGAAGGACTTTCATATTTGCTACACATTTGGTTTAAACAATTTACTGTCTGCTAATGTTTGCAGAGCTTTAATTGTATCATCTTTCTTGAGCAACTGACCAGTAATATTAAATTTAAAGTGTATTTTCCTTTTTACCAAATTTATCATCTTTTCTAGAATTAAGAAAGAGGTCATTATGACTTCACTGGGTCTGTATTTCGTGCAACCTTACATAAAATTTTCATCATTTGTCAAAGTGACAGTTTTTCTTAGTTTTATTAATTTGCTTTTTTGTTGACAATATGCTTTTATATTTTCTGCAAAAAAGGTCAAATAAGAAGGGTCCTAGCACAGATCACTTTTAGATGCTGATGGCTGCTTCATTAGCATTTAATAAACTGCTGCTTGTACGCTATGGTCTTCTGTATTTTATCCATTTAGGCAGTTACACACCCATTTCATTATGTAACCACTGACATTAATGTTGATTATTTGTTTATTTATTATGATTACTTGTTTAATTAATTTATTTATTTCAATTTGTTGACCAGAGCAGGCAATGATCTACAAAGATCAGTTTCAGGCTAGCCTGGTGAGCAATACAAAACATTGATTTGGTAAATATGCTAGAAAGTGGGCAACAGTACATATCACTGATAAAGCAAATAAGTAAGAAATTACAGCTGTGAAATAGCAGTAAGTGAGATGAGAAACACAAGGAGAACTGGAGCCTACATAGTCCAGATGGTGTGCCATCTCATTGCAGAGCCTACATGTGTATATACACACACAGACACATACACACACGCACACACGCACACACGCACACACACACACACACACACACACACACACACACACACACACACACACACACACACACACACACACTTAAATTTCCTTTGTTATTGTGAAAAAAAATACCTGAGAAGTTGTCTAGGGCCATGTATTCTTTACTTTTGGTGTCATTATTTAATGTGAAATAGTACTACATACCTCCTGCATGCGTATTTGTTACATGTCATGTTATGGTTGAGAAATCACTGCATTATTTTTAAGTAGAGTAGTACTGTAACTTTTTTTACCCATTAGAATTCTCACATAGTTAAAGAGGACTTAGTTGTTGGATACTGGTCATAGCTAAAGCTTATTGATTTGGTAAGATTTTTTTTTGTTTGTTTAATCAAAATTTTTTTTATTTTATTTAGCATTTGTTAACCAGGAAAGTCTGACTTGGAACTAGCCAATTTTTAGCAGAGGCCTGGGGAGAAACACTACAGATGCATGACTTTGTAATGTGGGAGGAAACCCACATGAATGACATGCAGACTCTGCACAGAAGGCACCCAGCAGAGAATTGAATCAGAGAACCTCTTGCTGTGAGCCAACAATGCTAACCTCTGCACCACAGTGCCGTTTTACTAGTACTTATCTTATATTTGAAAGCTGTATAGTGCATTATCTTCCTATTATACACTGTGTCAATTTTATAAGTCTGTAATTGATTTGTTTTTGAGATTTCTAGCACATGTACCCCTTTTTGGCACAACGTTTTGAATTTGTGGTTAATTATATTGAAAAAAATATTTTACCCTCCTCTGTCGTTTCATTTGGTCATTAAACATAGAGTCCCATTCTGTACTAAGAAGCAAATGTCTTTATAGCATAACAGTTCCTGCGGGAGTAATTTAAGAAGGTTAATTTGTCAAGTAGTGCTTTGTTTCCAGTTCTAAAACATTATAGATTGCTATTTGCATCGATTAAAGATGCAAAGACCACAAGTGGTGAGCAGTAGCTGCTAATGTGTTAGTGTGCATTTAAGATGTTGGTACACCTGTCAGGGTTTTCACTGCATATCATCAAGTCCTCTCTTATTATTTCAGGCCAGTTGTTGCCCTTTTCTGAGTATCTTCCAGTGGAAGCAACAGCTGACCAGAATGGCCATAATCCAGGCAGCTGTGGAGATGAGAACGTAGTGTTCTGCCCTAACGCTGTTCCTTTTGGCTGATATAACTACCTGCATCTCCCTGGGAACATCCTGTGCTATCCCCAGACTTGCTCATGCACCCATCTTCTTCTTCTTTCGGCTTTTCCCAGTTAGTCGTCACCACAGTGGATCACCTGTTTCCATTTCTTCCTGTCTTCTGCATCTTGCTCTGTCACACCAACTGCCTGCATGTCCTCTCTAACCACATCCATAATCCTTATCTTAGGCCTTCCTCTTTTCCTTTTTCCTGGCAGCTTCATCCTTAGCATCCTTTTCCCAATATACCCAGCATCCCTCCTCAGCATATGTCCAAACCAACGCAATCTCGCCTCTCTGGCTTTGTCTCCAAACTGTCTAACCTGGACTGACCTCTAATATACTTATTCCTAATCCTGTCTACCCTCGTCACATCCAGTGCAAATCTTAACATCTTTAACTCTGCCACATCCAGCTCTGACTCCTGCCTTTTTATCAATGCCATTGTCTCCAACTCATATAACATAGCTGGTCTCACTACCCTTTTGTAGACCTTCCCTTTCACTCTTACTGGTACTTGTCTGTCACAAATCAATCCTGACAGTCTTCTCCACACACTCCACCCTGCCTACTCTCTTCTTCACCTCTCGTCCACACTCACCATTACTCTGAACTGTTGCTCCCAAGTATTTAAACTCATCCACTTTCGCCATCTCTACTCCCTGTATCCTCACCATTCCTCTATCCGCCCTTTCATTCACACACATATATTCTGTCTTAGTCCA
The DNA here is from genome assembly GCF_019279795.1 of Protopterus annectens. Lineage (NCBI taxonomy): Eukaryota > Metazoa > Chordata > Ceratodontiformes > Protopteridae > Protopterus > Protopterus annectens. The sequence goes on along the minus strand of NC_056733.1, from coordinate 746,210,828 downwards.
GCTGACCTTCATTCCTCTCCTCTCTAGAGAATATCTCCACCTCTCCAGGGTCTCCTCAACCTGTTCCCTACTCTCACTACATATCACAATGTCATCTGCAAACATCATAGTCCATGGGGACTCCTATCTGATCTCATCCGTCAACCTGTCCATCACCAGTGCAAATGAGAAAGGTCTCAGATCTGATCCTTGATGTAATCCCACCTCCACCTTAAACGCATCTGTCACTCCCACTGCAAATCTCACCACTGTCACACTAGCCTTCTACATATCCTGTACCACTCTTACATACTTCTCTGCCACTCCCGACTTCCTCATACAATACCACAACTCCTCTCTAGGCACCCTGTCATGTGCTTTCTCTAAGTCCACAAAGACACAATGCAACTCCTTCTGACCTTCTCTGTACTTCTCCATCAACACTGTCAGAGCAAACATCGCATCTGTAGTGCTCTTTCCTGGCATGAAACCATACTGCTGATCACTCATCATCATCTCCCTTCTTAACCTAGCTTCCACTACTATTTCCCATAATTTCATGCTATGACTGATCAGTTTTATCCCTCTGTAGTCAATACAGCTCTGCACATCACCCTTATTCTTAAAAATCTGTACCAAAACACTTTTTCTCCACTCCGCAGGCATCCTCTCACTTTCCAAGATTTCATTAAGCAATCTGGTTAAAAATTCCACTGCCATTTCTCCTAAACCCCTCCAAGCTTCCACAGGTATGTCATCTGGACCAACAGCCTTTCCATTCTTCATCCTCTTCATAGCTATCTTTACTTCCATCTTGCTAATCCACTGCACTTCCTGATTCACTATCCCTACATCATCCAGCCTTCTCTCTCTCTCATTCTCTTCATTCATCAGCCCCTCAAAGTACTGTTTCCATCTGTTCACCACATTCTCCTCGCTAGTGAGTACGTTTCCCTCATTATCCTTTATCACCCTTACCTGCTGCACATCTTTCCTAGCTCGGTCCCTCTGTCTAGCCAATTGGCACAGGTCCTTTTCTCCCTCCTTAGTATCCAACCTTTCATACAACTCTCCATACGCCTTATCCTTAGCCTTTGCCACCTCTCTCTTTACCATGCACCTCATCTCCTTATACTCCTGTCTACTTTATTCATCTCTCTGACAATCCCACTTCTTCACCAACCTCTTTCTCCGTATACTCTCCAGTACTTCCTCATTCCACCACCAGGTCTCCTTGTCCTCCTTCCTCTGTCCAGATGTCACACCAAGCACCTTTTTAGCAGTCTCCCTTACTAGCTCTGTTGTAATTACCCAGCTGTTCGGGAACACTTCACTGCCACCCAGTGCCTGTCTTAATTCTTCCATGAACTCCACCTCACAATCACCCTTTTTCAGTTTCCACCATTTGATCCTTGGTACTGCCCTCACACTCCTCCTCCTCTTCTTGATCACCAATGTCATTCTACAGACCACCATTCTATGCTGCCTAAGTACACTTTCCCCCATCACCACTTTATAGTCTCCAATCTCCTTCAAACTGGCCCTTCTGCATAGGATATAATCCACCTGTGTGCATCTCCCTCCACTCTTGTATGTCACCCTATGCACCTCCCTCTTGTTAAAATATGTATTCACCACAGCCATGTCCATCCTTTTTGCAAAATCCACTACCATCTGACCTTCTGCATTCCTTTCCTTAACACCATACCTACCCATCACTTCCTCATCCCCTCTGTTCCCTTCACCAACATGTCCATTGAAATCTGCTCCGATCACCACTCTCTCACCCTTGGATACAGTCATCACCACTTCATCCAGCTCACTCCAAACATTTTCTTTCTCATCCATCGCACACCCAACTTGCGGAGCATATGCACTAACAACATTCATCATTACACCATCAATTTCCAGCTTCATAAACGTCACTCTATCCGACACTCTTGTCACCTCCAAAACACTCTTGGCATGCCGTTCCTTCAGGATAACCCCTACCCTATTTCTCCTCCAATCCACACCATGATAGAACAATTTGAACCCACATCCAGTACACCTGGCCTTACTTCCCTTCCACCTGGTCTCTTGTACACACAATATATCAACCTTCCTTCTGTCCATCATATCAGCAAGATCTCTCCCTATACCAGTCATGCTGCCAACATTCAAAGTTCCTACCCTCACTACCACACTCCTAACTTTTCTCATCACTTCCTGCCTTCGGGCATGCCCTCCCCCTCTTCTTCTCCTTCTCCTCCTTCGACATGCCTATGCTGGTTGTAAGTCAAGGCTTGAAATTTCCAACTCACCATCTCCCTGGCTAGTCCTCAACTCCCCATAACTCCCCTCCCCCAGAATGGGCTAGCTAGTGTAAGCTGCTTACTTTTACCCTTCCCTGTCTACCTCTTCCAAAGACCAAGAAGATTTGTGAACTTGGGTAATCTGCATCATAGTAGGGTTTTCATCCCACTATGCCATAGGGCATGTCAGGACTTTGTACTGTTTGTTCTAACATCAGGATAATCTCCTTGGTGGGTCTGTGTTTGTTCTCAGTTATATTTAAATTTGGCCAAAGTACAGTAGCAACTATCTGCATATTGAGAAGTGATCTGTTTCAGTCACCTAGATAGGAGTGGGCCCTAAAAGTCTCTTCACAAGTCCAGCATTGTCCTGAGACCTAGGATGAGGGAAGATCACCAGGTCTTCCTTCATCTTGTAAGGAAAGTCCTGCCTGCTTTCACTTCAGCAGATAACAAGGGGCCAGACAAAATACAGCCTTGCCTCCGTGTGTGTGTGTGCGTGTGTGTGTGTGGGTGTGTGTGAATCCAGGATTTTAGACACTACCCAATCCTTAGTTGATTGACCGAAGTATAGTAGCTCAGTGTTGTGGCTACTTCCACTTCATCAAATAACAAGGGTCCCAAAGGAGATGCATCACTGGCTCCCTGTGTGTGCGTGTGTGTATATGTGTGTGTGTGTATATGTGTGTGTGTGTGTGTGTGTGTGTGTGTGTGTGTGTGTGTGTGTGTGTGTGTGTGTGTGTGTGTGTATGATGTGTGTATGATGTGTGTGAATCCTGGGTATTAGATACTGCTCATCCCACAGTTGATTGGCTAAAAACAGAGTAAGCTAGGATTTATGAGTAGGGCAATGGAAGCATTGTATTCCCTGATACAATAATAAGGTTAATTAGGAGGCTATATGAGTGATCAGTGGCAACATTTAAAGTGGAGAAGTGTTCCTCTCTGATGAGTTATGTCTGAAGAAAGGAAAGCTGCAGAGGTGTCTTATTTCCCCTTTGTTATTTGCATTATATTTTTAATTATTGGTAAAGAACATAGGGAACTCAGAAATTCAAGGATATAACTGTTATAGTAATTAAGAAAATATGGCTTTATTTGTAGAAGACATTATATTGTACCTGATAAAACCAGAAAATGACATCTCAGTGTTGTAGTACATTCTGAGACAGTTTCAAGTCTTTTTGGGCTACAAAATTAATGAGGATAAAACAAAGACTATAGCTGTAGACTGTGTACCCACACATTAATTCATTCAACAGTACCCACATTTATGGGACATGATAAAAATGAAGTATTTAGGATAATGGATTAAAAGGATTCTGTTATGGCAGCTAAGGATATGTGGGAAGAGACAAAAAAATACAAAAACTGAGAATATGGAAATGCTACAAGCAGTGAAAATGTTTTAGTCCCTTTAGACTTCTATACAGGTCTGGCACAATTTTAATAACCAGAGGGGAAGTTTTGGACAGTGATTAATAAAGAGTTGAAGGATTTTATTTTGGAGGGGAAAAGGGCAAGGGTCAAGTTGGATAAGCTGATCCTTCCAATAGAACAAGGTGCTTTAGGGTTACCTGATTTGAAGGGATATTTTAGAGCTGCATGGTGTAGGCTCATATACATAACACAAGTGCAAAGATATAATTTAAAGTGGAAACGGGAGATGATAAAGCAGGGGGCAATTCAAGAAATAAGGAAAAAGTAGAATTTTGGGTGCAGATCCTTTAAGGGAAAATGGCAACAGCCATACAGAATATTGGCGGCCCAAGATAATGGACTACATCCACATTGGTTTACAAAGTCCACTGAACATGTGGGAGAAACAGACAAATGTAGGTTTTGTAAAACAAGAGTTGGAAACAGTTACACACCTTGTTGCTGGTTGTGACATACTAATGGCAGAAGGACTGTATACTGAAAGGCATAATAATGTGGCAAGACTGTTGCACTGGGGATTATGCAAACATAATACTGAAGTAATTGAAAAACACTGGAAACATGAGCCACAAAGCATCATAGGAAATGACAAAGGCTACATCACATGGGATCACCCATTACTAACAGTTCAAAAGATAGATGTGAGAAAAAAAGATATAGTGGTCCATGAAAAGAAGACAAAAGTAGCATTGATCATTAAAATCACTACACCCAGTTACTACAGTGTCTTATGTACAGAGAGATATAAAGTCATAAAATGTCAGAATTTGCAGGCAGAAATGAGAGTAGTGTGGAAGAAAGATACCCAGACAGTGCCAATAGTAGTGGGAGCAACGTGTCTTATAAAAACATAATCTAAAATCGCATTTAGATATGTTACCAATACATGTATCACTGTACAAACTGCAGACGGAGTCTTACTGGGCACACTGCAGGTGCTGCGAAGAGCACTTCTGGCTGACATCAAAGATTGAAACTATGTTAATTTCATGAACTTTAATCATACTTTGACTTAAGAATGGGGTCCATTCCCATCAAGGTATTAAAACTCCAAATGATTTGGAGAAATTAGAAAATATTATATTCATAATATAGCAGAAAGTATTCTAAGATGAGGTCACAGCAGATATGATAAAGATTCTGGGTGAGATAGGGGATAAATGGCTCCTGAGGGTACTCATAGCAGTGTGGAGAGAAAGTCATATTCCAGATGACTGGAATATATGCATACTCATGCCAGTGTACAAGAACAAAGAGGACACCCACAACTGTGGGCAGTACAGAGGTATCAAACTCCTATCAGATTGCATGAAAGTTCTGGAGAGGGTGACTGATAGAAATGCAAAGTAGTAGAATGTAAGAAGGGAGATGAGCAGTTCAGATTCAGATCAGGATGCAGCACAATTGACCCGATCTTTGCAGTGAGACAGATACTTGAGAAGAAGCTAGAGATGGGGAGAGAGTCCAACTGAGCATTCCTAGACTTAGAAAAAAGCATATGAAAAGGTCCCAAGAAAGCTGATCTGGGCAGTACTGCAGTGGTTTGAAGTTCCAGAAACACTGGTAGAATTAGTGCAGGCTATGTACAAGGACCCAATGACTCAAGTACGAATAGTGTTTGGCCTCACAGAGGGGTTCCCAGTGGGAGTGGGTGTACACCAGGGTTCAGCTCTGACCCCACTGTTCCAGGGCATTTGAGTTAATGAAGTCAAGGAACTTTTGTGCTACTGAATCAGGGCTAGAGTAGGTTTCCCAGCTGATGGTGGTATAATTGAAATCCCCAATATGTAGAGTGTTTGGGAATATTTGAATTGACTCCAGTTTGGTCAAGTAGGCCTCATGCCCGTAATGACCCATTGAGGGGGATCTATAACTGGCTATGACTTAAATGGAGGTCTTACCCACAGTTACCTGAACTTGGATTAACTCCATGGAGTTGTCCAGTCTAGCTAGAAGGGAGATGAATTTATCTCTAATATAGATAAAAATACTGCTTCCTTTGGTTCTCACATGTTCGTTTTGCAGTCTGAAGGTGTGGAAGGCATTGTAGCATTGCAAGGCCGGGGTACTCTCTATGGCTTTGAACCAGGTTTCTGTGACTGCATAGACATCTACATCTTGCAGTGATAGAAGTGCTTCCAGGGTGTGCAGTTGATGGTTTAAGCTCCTAGTGTTTAGCAGCATAACCCTTATTTTGTTATAGTTGGCAAGTTTCACTTCAGTAAGTTTGTTTTCGAGACCTTGCCTAAAAAAGGAACTATAGGGGGGGGCAAGAGTCTTTGCCAGCAGCCAAAATCCTATTGGTGCCAGTTGCAAACCATCTCTGGCAAAGTAGTGATGTTTGTCAACTATGACTTCCCAGGCTGACAGAAACTAGATCCCCTTTGAATGACACTAAAAACTAAGACGATTTTTGAAATCAATCTTTTTTTGTTTATACTTTAACATCATTCTAGGTGAGGGTAGTATGCTGCTCAAGGCTAGGGACATACCTGCCTGGGACACACGCTCAATGAGCTCAATCATGTCTCTCTTCATATAGTCCAATGAGGTACATCTCAGGTCATTCACTCCAACATGAACTATGACAGAGTCATAATGGTGTTTGTTGATGAGAGACCTGAGTGAATGGGTGATCTAACAAATAGTGGCACCAGACAGGCAGCTGACTGCGTCTTTCTCCTTGTCCATCCTGGTGAGTGGGACATCTGTCTGTCTCACTATGGAGTCTCCAATGACAAAATTTAGTTTTTGAGTGTTACACCTTACAGGCTTGGTAGGTGAGACACTGGTGTTACTATGTGTCATGGTTGCTGTGGGAACTGTTTTAATTGTAGCAGTCTTTTATTTTGAAGGTCTCTGGTGTTTCAGTATTTTTTTGTGAGAGAACTTCCGTGTATTTTGATTTTTGTGTTTGATGCATACTATGTGTATGAGTAGTGGTACTATGTACATGAGTAGTGGTGGGTGGGTTGACAACCTCTTCAGTGTTCCTGTTTCGAGATTGAGAGAGCAGGGATTCAAGATTCTTTGTGTAGATACATCTCTCGCACTCTGTACTAGACTGAGTTATTAGTAGAGGGTTGTCAGTGCACATGAGGCAATTGCTACACTGCCTCAGGAGATCCAAGTCAACAAGGTTAGCAGGAGAAACAAGGGTAGTCCAACTGTCCATAATGCTAGGTTGAAGAACTGTTCAGGTCTGATCAAGGAGGTGCTCAGTAGATGGATATTTCCTCTGTTTTTTTTTTACTGGTGGTTTAATAGGTCACAGTTCACTAGCAATATTTCGTAGACTGAAGAAGTACTAAGGGTGAGAACTACACTAATGTGCTATAGCTGTATCTAAGGGAAAATTTGTTGAATTTATATATCCAGCTATGGCACAAAATTGCACAGCACTGAGCGGTGCTGCGTGACATGTAAACAAGCAGAAAGCAGGGCTTAAATACCAGAAGCTAAAAACTTTAAAAAGAATTAAAAAAATTCAAAAGGATATCAGTACATGGGGAATCTCCAAACTCTTGGAAGGAGGCAGTCATGGTACTTTTATGTTAATGTAGTAAAAGACTCCTGTCACCCTACATCTTATAGGCTTTTTGCAATTTAAAACATGATTATAAATTGTTCATGACAATGTTGATAGCCAGATTAGCTAAGGTTCTTCCCAAGCTAGTCCATTTAGACTAGACAAAGTTTATTAAGGGTAGATCTACGTCAGATAATACAATCAGAGCAGTATTAATGTAAGACAGCACAGAGGTAACAGGACAGCCATTGTTGTTGACCAGCTTAGATCTGAAAAAGCGTTTGATATCATTAGATTTGATATCATCATATGGCTGTTTGAGTCACCTGAACAGGAGTTGGTGGTACTTGAAGCAGTGGACTCTCCTCTTAAAGTCTCCTAACAGTACCTGCATTGTGCTAAGGCCCAAGTTTAAGGAGTACCTAATTAACTCAAAACTTTTTAACACTCAGATACTTAGCTGTGGGGATAAGACTATATACATTTCACTGTTAGCACCATTGGTAAATGTTTTATTTAGTAATAATGAATTATTGGTAAAAGGAACTTATGGGAACACTTCCAGAAGTACTTAAGATGTGGAAGGTATAAATAAGTCAGCAGATCTGAAGTCTTGCATTCATGCTGATACTGCAGACTTGAAAACAAGTTCCAGAGATGCTTTGCTCAGAAGTATTAAGAAGTAAGTAAGAAGGTTAGAAGAAATATAATTTAAGCAAACATTTTCAAATTTAAAGAACAGTGATAGTATTAATAATGCTACAAGTACTGTACAGATAAATAATGCTTTAGGAATTACGAACAGCATGGATAGTACATTAACTACTAATAGGAATATGGTGTTTCAAGATAAAATTAATGACGAAGTTCATGAGCGGAAGCTTATGAATTGCAAATATTAGATGGAAAAGCATTGCATTTAATTACCCCTATTGTTTAGCTGAATAAAATGCTAATTCATGAAGGGACAACATAATTCCTGCTGAACTCAAAAGTCTGGAGATCAGTGATGTAAATAATAATGCAGAGAATATCTGTGTAAATAATTTTAGTGAGGCCAACAAAATAATACTTGATCATACCTATCAACCTCTTCTGGACAAAGCCAAAAGTAGTAGGGAGACAAATGCCCAAAAATACTAAAGGATTTTAAATGTTGCTCTTATAAACATAGAAACTCACTAGAATAACAGATTTTCTTTTAGCATGCATTTTCTGAAAGAGATGAAGTCTGAAACTGAAATGTATGTTCTTATTTAGTGACTTCAAACCTCAGTGATTTACCAGAAATTCACAAATTTTATGAGCTAGAGTCCAAAAATATAAGACAAAAATTTGGACATTTTGTGAAATTCTGGATATTAGAGAGGTATGAACATGATAATGGTGTGAGTATGCAGGAATATACAAATAATACAATGAAAATTATAGGAAAGAAGGAATTGTGTAAGTGTATGAGAAGAGATACTTGCAGTAATGAAAAAATATGATAGATAAGCCATTTACAAAGTAATGCTTAGTGCTGATAATTTGAAAAGCATAGTTAACAGAGATAATTGGAGTGATAAATAAGTATGTACTATTAGAAAATGAGAAACAAGCTGCATATAGTGGTGTATTGGTTGCTAGACGTACAAATACTTCCACCTCTGGGGAACAAAAGGATGAAACCCTTATTACATCCCTGATAACTTGAGAATGATAAGTGTCTTGGTCACTTGAGGAGTCAGGTGGAGTGGATGGGAGAGAGCAGTCATCGGCTTGCCTATCCTGAGGAAAAGAGGTAGACTGGTCTGTTGCAGTGCCAGCACCTACTGGGAAATTTGTTTAAGGCATGCAGAGTATGGGCCAGGAACGTGCTTGCCTCTGCCAAGTTGTATTCCTGCAGTAGTCTTCACCGGACATGTTTTTGAATGTGCACATCTACAGTGGAAGGAATAGCACACCCTCAGCTAGCAAGTATGCATGTCAACCAAGAGGGGCGGGGTTATGGCCATATAAGGAATACCCTGATAGCTACCTGGATGATGGCCTTCTGTGATTGGTTCTGTTCCTCCAGGAGAGCAAGTTGGCTAGCCAGACATGGGAGGTTTGATGGTTTGCAGGCAGTTAGGGAGTAAAAAGTAAATATAAAAAAGAACAAGTAATCTACAAACAGAAGTAGAAATAATGGTGAATGAGTTGAGTGAAGTGATTATTGAAGAGTACCACAGATGCAGTGAGTTTGTTAGGGCAGTTTGATACATATGGGAAATTTTTTTTTGATGCTTACAACATAGGAGCAAACCAATTTATGATAATGTAAGATGTTAATTGTGATATGAATAATGAAAACTGTTAATTTTTTTCTGTCTCAGGAATGGAACTTAGTGAAGTCAGATAGTATTGTTAAGTAAGAGATTTAACTTTCTAACAACCCCCTGGGCTGACTTCCCCCCAGTCTTTTTGGATTTATACACCTTTACTAGAAATCTAAGTCTTCAGTTACAGTGTGAAAATGAACAGATTACAGAGTAATTTACTGAAAGATTCTGTTTTATTCCTACCCCCCATTCCTTTGTTAAGTTATACAAGAGATGCTGTGAGATGCATCTTAGAAGCCTAATTTTTAAATGCCTTTATTAAATTCTCACTTAAGACATTGGCAAACACACTTTAACAGAAAAGAAAACAAACCATATTACTTTTTTCCTAAATAAATTGCATACATTATACATTACATATCTTTTCTTTCTTTCTAATTATCATCAGTCCAACATTACATAAATTGCTGAATTCCTGCCTTCCCTAAAAATTCATTCCTCCTCCTGAACATTATTCTTCATGTATTGTTCCCACCATTTCCATTTGTTTCTTTATAATTTGCTCCTCCTCATTTCTAAAGACCCATCTTCCAGTTCTTTTATCTCTTTATAATATTCAGTATTTCAAATACAGTTAGTTTAGACTTTGATTTCCATTTTTCTAGAAATTGCTTTTTTTGGTAGCCATCAACATTAAATTTAACAAGGCCTTACTGTTTCTAGGCAATTCATATCCTATATTCCAGCTCAAAAAATGTAAACCCATTTGCTCACCCAATATTTCTGACAGAGTACTCTGTAGGGACTTTTTAAAGTCGGCCAACTCATCACACTCCCAAAACATGTTTCCAATTACCTCTTTCTTCCCTGTCAAACCTCCAATATTTGCTATCTATCTGAGGAAAAATTATTTGTAGTCTGCTTGGGGCATAAAAATACCTATGCAAACACATTCAACAAAAAATCCTAAATTTTCTAGATTGTGTTGCATATTTGGGAGCCATTCATATGTCCTTCTGTTGTTTCATTGTGAATTGCTTATCTAACCTTTCTTCATTGCTTATCAAACCTCTCTTTACAATCTTTTCTAACATCCTCTGATTGATTTCTGAAGTTGTTGCACATGTTTTCATTTACCCCACTAATTATCACTTTTTTAACTGCAGCTTCTGTTCTAGATTCAATTAGAAACTGTACGAGAGTAGGTATTTCACTTAAGATTGCCTAAAATGTCCCCTTCTCTTTGCCTATACTCAGATAACAATCCTTGATAGGGAAGGCAGTCTCTAGCCTGCAGTCCAAATGTCTTCTTGGCTTTTTCCCATTCTGTTACCTTTCCCTCTCTAGTTATTTGCTCCCAATACCTTGGTTCCTTTGCCACTTTTCTCCAGTAAATTCCAGTCCCCTCGTGCCTATTCTGTGTACCCCTAATTGCAGTCATTCCTGTTGGCAACATCTCCTTTCTCCATTCTTGTGTTGGCTAAGTTCTTAGAATACTTTCTGCTGCTTTATGGATATAATATACTGTATGACTGTTGTTATTCTCCTTAAACATCTGTTTCCAAAATTCCACTTTCTCCTTATTTCTTGAATTTCCCCCTGCTTCATCACTATTCCTTTCCAGTTTGAATTATAGCCTTTTGCTTGTGTTATATATATGAGCTTTAACTGGGTAGCTCTAAAATATCCCTTTATATCAGGTAATCCTAAACCATCTTGGTCTATTGAAAATATCAACGTATCCTCCTTGACCCTTGCCCTTTCCCTTCCCAGTAAAATCCTTCAACTCTTTACTAATTACTGTCCACAGCTTCTCCATATGCCTAACATATATATCAAACTAAAGGGACTAAAAATGCCTTCACTGCTTGTATCTTGCTATACATATCCATAAACAAGAGCTTCCAGTTTCTGTTTTTGTATTATCTTTTTAGTCTCTTCCCACATATCTTTAGCTACCATAACAGAATCCTGTTTAATTCATACTCCAATGTACTTTCATTTTTATCATGTCCCCATAAATATGGATATTACTGGACCAGTTCATGTGTGGGTACATTGTTTACACTATAGATTTTGTTTTACCTTCATTCATTTTATATTCCAAAAAGACTTAAAACTGGCTCAAGATTTTTCACAATGCTAAGATGTCCTTTTCAGGTTTTTATCCGATATAAAATAATATAATCTGCAAATAAAGCCAACTTTTCTTGATTACTGTCCTAATTATATTCTTGAATTTCTGAGTCCCTTATTTTCTTTGCCAATGGCTCTAAATATAAAGCATATACCATAAGGGAAGGAAGATACCCCTGCCTGGTTCTTCTTTTCAGACACAACTTGTCTGAAAGAAATCTTCCCACTTTAGTTTTTGCCTATGATCCCTCATGTATCTTCTTAATTAACCAAATTATTGTATCAGAGAATGCAAATGCTTCCATTGTTCTACAAATGAAATCCAAACTTACTCTAAAGAATGCTTTCTCTGCATCAAGACCCACCAACAGTGGTATTTTCTTACACTCTCCTTCCCTCTGGATAATCATTGTTCTGTTAATGTTGTCAGATGTTTGCCTGCCTTCCACAGAACCAGAATGATCCATATCTATCAATTTTGATAACACCTTTGCAATTCTTTTAGCTGTTATAGACATAAACACTTTGTAATCATGGTTTCAAATTGTAACAAAGCTTGGCCTGGTGGATCTTTACTGTCTTTAGGTATTACAGCTGTCACAGCTTTCTTCCAGGGTGCTGGGGATTCCCCTCCTTTTAAAATACTGTTAAACAAAACGTTCTATGTTTATCACTTTCTTACCTCCAAGCTTCCAAACATCCACAGTAATATCATCTATTCCTGGAGAATTTCCTACAGATGTTTTGCTTATCTCATCTCTTCCTATGTTAAATACTAACCTATGAACCTATGAACCTATTCCTGGAGAATTTCCTGCAGATTTTATGCTTATCTCATCTCTTCCTATCTTAAATATAAATTTTTGAGCCTCGTCTACGTCTAATCTTGGCTTACTTAAGTCTTTCATTTGTGCTCTTTGTTGATTTCCACATTTCTCTGCTTTATACAAATTTTCATAACATTTCTTAAGTATTTGTAATAACCTCTACAGGATCTATGGTTATTTTGTTGTGGTAAAGGCTCCCTAAGTCTGGCAAAATGCTTTTGACTTTCTGTTACCTAATTCATTGTAGTAAAAGCTTTCATGTTATGAAGTTATTATAAAAAAAATCTTAACAGCAGTGTTTCTAAACTCATATATATTATCCTGATACTCTCTTATTTTGTCTTTAGCACTCTGCAGTAGCATCTGTTGTTCTGTGAGATTCTGCTTATTCTGAAATAAATTAGCCCAGTCCCTCTAAATAACTGCTTCTTAACCATATCTTTTTTCTGTTATTTCTACCCTATTTTTAAACTCCACTTTCATTTTATCCCACTCACTAGGTAGAACTCCTGAAGAAATCTCCCTTAATAACTCTTGAATAACTTCCACTACCCACTCCTTAAATTCCTCTCTTTTTAACAGGTAGGTGGGAAACACCAGTACCTAATTTTTACTGCATTTGTATCTTGGTTGTTATCAGCACATTATCTGAAATAGTTACTGAATGTGTGTTGAAGCTTTCAATTAAATGCACATGCTCCTGTGAAATATAATTTCTGTCAATTCCAGCCATGTTATTGTCCCTTGGGGAATAACATGTACATTTTCTCTGGGATTCTACTACTGTATTCATGTCTTGTATACCAAATATTTTCATACATTTCTTCAGAAATCTACTCTCTTTTGTTATATTTTCCATTCTAGGTCCCTCAGATACATCCTTACTGTTGAAATCAAATTCAACTCACCACCAATAAGTAATATTCCCTGCTTTAAGCTGATTATTTCTCCCAAACTTTTTTTAAGCTCCATAATAGCATTTTTAGGTGGAATATAAGTACATGCCAGCATAATCCTCCTCCCATGCCAGTAGTCCCTTACAACCACAAATCTATCATTATCTTTTTTTTCAACAAGAAACATTGTTATTAAATTATAACATATGACACAGGAAATTATGCATCTGTATAAATGAAAACAAACCATATTGATATAATTTTAGTTGCAAACATTGTACATCGTAAACCGTTTTTACATAATTGTAGTTGCAACATTGTACATCACTTATAATCTATGTAGTCATTGCCAGTCAAACATTACATAGCTCATTCATATCCTTCTTTCCTTTAAACGTTGTTCCTCCTCTGCATGGATAGTTCCTAAAATTCCCAATTTTCTTATGTAATTTGCACCTACCATTTTCTAGAGATCTCAATTCCAGTTGTTTTGTCTCTGTTACTATATTCACTACTACTAGTAAAGTTGGTTTAGACTTTGATTTCCATTTTCTAGTAATTGCTTTTTTGGCAGACACCATAATTAGACTCAGCAAGGCCTTACTATATTTGGGCATTTCCGATTCTGTGTCAAAGCTCAAAAAATAATTTCCTTAGTTACATCAATTTGCTCACCCTGTATCTCTGACAGAGCAGTCTGCAGGGAATATTTAAAGTCTGCCAACTCATTACACTCACAGAAAATATGTTCCCAGTTACCTATTTCTTTCCCATCACACCTCCAACATTTGCTATCTACCTGAGGAAAAATTATTTTAGTCGACTTGGGGTTACCATTATTATATTTTTGTTCTTCTACTATCACTGTTGGAGGTCTAGCAATTAGTATAAGTACTTTCCTTTTTCTTTCTCTATGATACTGTGCTGAATATTCCCACAAAATCCTTTCTTTATCAAATTCACATGTTCATTTCTTTCCAAGTGTGTCTCCTGCAGCATTGCTATTTGGATTCCGCATTGCTTAATACAATTCAATACTGTTTCCTTTTTGCCTATACCTGTGAGCCCATTAATTTTTCATAATAATAACAGATAGTATAGTCATTATGTTAAGATGTTATTATTCCCACCTATTGTATATGACAGCTTTTTTTAAATGTCTCTTTCCAGCTTGTGTGTTACATGCACCCGCTAATGTTTGGCAGGTTGATCTTTTATACAGTTTTTAACTTGTAACCTCCTTTTGAATCTATGCCACATTTTACAAGACTTTTTGTTTTACTGAAAACCCTAAAAAAAAAAAAACTCAAACCCAGAGCCTATTAACCTAAAACAAACTTACCAAACTATGTACTTCTTCAAATAATGGAGTGTAACCCTACTGATAAGAACAATTGTCCCAAATTCTTCTTCTCAGGTTCTTGTAACTGAACATACGCACAGCACCAACTATGGTTCTGATCTTGTCATCCGACTGTAGTATCTTCCAATTACCCCATATTTCCTTCTTGATTTTGCCCATATCACTGTTATATTTAAGAACTAGTCTGAGGCGTTCAACTTTAATAGCTCTTTGTATGCCTGTTTGTGTAACTATTAGTAGGCAAGTACAGACTCTTTTGTTGTTAATATGTTTGTACCATGGTCTGGGTTTTTCAGTTCTCCATGACATATGGTTCACTTCCACCTCTGCTATATCTTGATCTCGATAACCCTGCTGTTCAAAACATGACATTAAAAAGTCCATCTCTTGTTGATGGACATCATCAGTCATGCACAGTCTTGAGACATGCATAGCTTGCCCTTTCATCATGTTGTGAAAGATATGGGGGGATGCATGCTGTCTTTATAGTACTACAAGTAAGGGAATTAAATAAAAAGGGTGGGGATGTGTTTTTATTGACAGAGCAGATAGAAGTCAACTGGATAGCTGATTTACAAGCTGATCGGGCTCCTAGGCTGAATGTAGTATTGCCGCTGAAGCCAGTGCTTAGAGAGCGTAGGTCCAAGAAATGATCCTGACTGGCTGATTATTTTAATGAATGGATTGGATATATTTAATGGGAGCTTTCTGACGTAGATATTTTATTGGTTATTCATAGTTTTTAACTGTTTGTGTTGTTTTGTCTTAATGGATTTGAAAAAGAGTTTACACTTGAAAGTGCTTATCCTTGTGTTTTAAAAAAAACATTTTATTGCCTTGGTAGACCGACTGGGTTTTTCTATCATAGGTCTTTTTGTTATTCATAGGTTCATAGGTTAATAGGTTGGTACTAGGCTATCGGCCCTAGGACCTATACAAGCCTAGCCATAACAATTCCCTGGCTATTTCTTCCCACACTATTTACTTCCCTGGACCCCTGTCTAGCAGGGTGACCGACGTGATCCCCGGGGTGAATTTCCTTTCTCCCATCAAATAAAATAATCAGCCCTACCAAGTCTCAAACCCAGGACCTTGTACACTATAGTCAATGAAATGTACCACTACAGCATTGGAGTTGGTCTGGTTCTCTGGTTCTACTCATCTTGATCATTAGAGTTTGTAACCTAAAATTATGGTTATCCATGCTAAGACGTATCTTATAGCCTGTGCTCCTACTTTACTAATTGCGGTCCATTATTGTCTTATCTTTATTCCCCTCCCAGATGTGAAAAACAGCTTGTATGTTTTCAGAAAACACTTTTAGCCTTTAAAAAGTGATGTGGGTTTTACTGCATACCAGTCAGCTTGTCTCCATGGAAATCTAAGAACTAAATGTACAGCTTCCCTCATCTGTAGACTTCTCAAACTCTTATTTAATTACTTACATAAAAATGTGTTATTAGATTGAACCAAGGGCCTTAATCTGGACATTCACCTATGCAAAAGTAACAGAAAACATATCAACTCTACATATATGAGAAAAAAAAATCAACTCTACATATTTTATGATCTGTGCACTTTTACACCCCATCCCACCTCAACAACTCAAGACTCCAGCATATTAATTTAAACATGCTTTTGTCCAGCATTTCTTTTCTTTTTACATTGTAATGCCTGCATTTCTTTCAACAAAAAAACTCCTGTTTACTTTAGTGTTTTTATTAAATACAGAAAGAATTAAAATACCTTACTATATAAATATACAATTTATATCATGAAATATTTTATTCAAGTACTGTTAAGAACAAAAATTGTTTTATTTACAGTGGCTTTTCCCCCCTTCCTTTCATTGTCCTTCCAAACATTAATGACATGAAGTGGGGTATGCTCTTTTCAGCCCCTTCAAGTTTAAAACAGTTTACAAAAGTCCAGTCTTTCTACTTTTTCTTGTAAAGCCACATTTCAAAAATGTGATTGACGCTTTATAATATCACATCTATTCACTAATTTCAGTGTTGCTGCTATTCTACTTTTTCATCTCCATCTCCCAACCATAGACTCCAATTCAAGTCCAAGGAACTCCTGAGTCTTCTAGTACACTCCTGTGCTTTTTTCTGTGTTTCAAGCATTTTCCTTTGGAACATTGGAAAATGTTTCACTGGCAAAGTCTCACAATGATCTTTATTATCAGAAGAATGAGAAGCAGAGTCCCCTTCTGTCTGTTGGCATACTTTTTGTTGGAGAAAGTTTTGTATTTCATCCTTAGCCTGGTCAGCATAAAACAATGACTTTGATCCTCAAAGAAAACTGTTTTGAAAACAGCTGGATGCAACATCTTAAATCTCACACCAATCTCTTGAAATTCCCTGATTCCTGGGATAAATTTGCTTCTCTTTTTCCTGGTGTACAGTGAATAATCATTTTCTATAAATACTCTACAGTTTTAATAATTTGCCCTTATACCACAGTCTTGTCAGGATCAACTCTTTCTGCTTGTATATATGCATCTTTACTAATACAAGCCTTGGTTGCTTTCAAATGGCTAGGTTTGGAATATGCACATGATGTGCCCTTTCAATTAACAAATCCTGTTATGGAATGCCAGTTAGTTGCTTATTTGTGCTTCAATAAAATTAATATAGTCTGGTCCTTACAGTTTCTCTGGTACAGCAGAAAATCTCAAGTTTTCCATTTGTGCGCTGTCCTCTAGCTCTGCTGTTTATTGAAACAGCTTTTCTTGAGCAGTCTCAGACTTGGCCAGCCTTTTCTTCATTCTGACCTCAGATTTTTGCAGTGCTAACAGTTCATCTGAATAGCTGTTTAAAACTACTTCCCTTTTTTTCCAGACTTTTGTATTTGAGTTGATATACTTCTTCAATGTTTTGTTTATTTTAATCAGCTCTGAGCACATTTGATTTATTTTTTCCACTAGATTCCTAGAAGGCATGTCTTGCACCAAAGCTGAGTCTCAACTGCCTTTTGCTGAACGGCTATAAGATTCTTCCCAGTAAGTGTTTTCTCTTCACCTTTTCTAGTTGATTTTCTCTTAGGCTGACTAAGTTTCTTCTTTGCTGGCATCTAGGCACTGTACTTACTAGCTAGTAACTGGATTTACTAAATCTTGCATGGTTAATGGCCCTTAAATCTTAGCTTCTTTTTTCACACTGGAAGAGCTGAAATTAAGCATTTGATGAGTCTGCACCCATCTTGAAAGTCCACTTACCTATTGCCTTTACTCCCTGTGGTATACATCTAATGGCCACTATGGACTCGGGGTTAGACTCATCCTCAGGGGCTGTTCCAGTTCTTGTTACAGGTATGGCATAACTAAACACTTTAGGTGCAGCGGTTATCTGGGGGAAGAGGCCACTTGCTGGGGACAGTAGGGTGTCCCCTGACAACTCTCCCAGTAGGGATATTCTTAGAAAAATTAAAACTTAATTACAAGACATTTAATCAGATTGTTTAAGTATATAAATCATGTGTTATATCTTTGGCTAAGAATGTTTTGCAGTCAGTCAGTTCTGGGTGCTGTTTATCTTTTCACATTTCTAGTGCAGGTATTGCCAGAAAACAGTATGTTTTCAGATGATGAGGATTCTGAGAAAGACAGAGGTTGATTCTCCTCAGGAATCCATAACCCAGAACTCATCACACTTTAGGTAATGAAACTGAAGTTAATCCTAAACAAGTTTTTTTTTCCTTTGCTGAGACTGTTGCTAGACTCAGTGATGTTTTTGCTTGGAAGTAAACAGTGACTGCCCCAAAACTGGGCAGACTTTATGATCTGTTAGAGGACAAGGTTCCTAATTCTGCACCAATTCTTCCCATTTCACCATCTCCTGAAGATACTTGTAAAGCTGCTTACTCACTGGCTACAACTCTGTTGAAACCATATAAGCAGTATAGAGGCTCCCCAGATTATAAATGTCTTTATTTTCAACTGCCAACCAACCCTTCTGCATTAACTCCAGTAGCAACAGCTAACAAGAAATCTTTGGCTTCCTGTATCCCAGTGCCCTCTGATAGATGGGAAGTGGTTAGACAAACCATTTACGAGACTATTTGCTTCTACTATTTTAGCCTTTAAGATCTTGAATTATCTGGGCTATATGTGGAAGTTTGTGTTAAGATATTCTTATAACAAATCAGCAGACAGCACAGGAGCAAACCAAAGCTGTAAAGAGCAGTCCTCATCAAACAAGTCACCAAATGCAAAGTGACAGGCTTCACAAAAATCCAATAAACGGCAATGAAAAGTATGTAAAAACAAATTGATTTATTCAGAGAACAAACTGGCAAGCACTTTTACCCAACAGGGCTTCTTCAGACCAAATAAATCTTAATTAAAACAGCATTGTACTATATACACATTAAATTAATCATCACTATCAAATCACATCCTGTCCTTTAAAGCAAATATAAAGAATATATAAAATATATATATTTATGCATTTCTAAATAACTATATACCCAGTTCAATGTTCTATAACAACGGAATAATATGCAAGCAGTTCATTCATAATAATTTTAAAAGAAAATTTTATTTCATACAAAAATACCATAAACAATATATCATAGAAATTCCCATATATTCTTATAGTTTGGATGAATTTGCTGTATCATTGTCTCCAGAAGGCAGGTCATATTTGAATCAGATTGTTTCTAACTTGACTCATGTTTCTAAATATACTCTGAGAAATGTGTATGATTGTACTGATAATGTGTTTAGAGCTTCTGCTTTGTTCTGTGCTGTTGAGATTTGTTTAGTTGTGTAATCAGAATTTTACTGATGATTTGAATACTGAAATTCTTAATTCTGCACTTAGCCTGGAACTGGTATTTGGGCCTGCATCTATACAGATCTTGAAAAAGTAGGATGACAGAAGTAAATTGATGCATGGAGTCTCTAAGATTTTCTAGCTGCTCATATTCTACCCTAACAAGGCCACTTCTCAGTACATTGGGGCAAAAGAAACAGAAATCCCAGCCTAATAAGCAAGCCCCCAAAAGAAAATGTCAGGAGGATAACTCTTCCAAACCAAATACAAAATTGACATTCCCAGTTAATGGATGGCCTTACCCACACCTCCTGACCCATTTTCACTACCTCTCTTACACCAGCTAACCTTTACCCCCTTGGCCTAGGGTCAGACAGTTTCAGGCTGATAGGTGTTGAAGGGGATTTAGGAAGGTTTCACTTGGCAGTAGGTAGACTGTCCTTCTCCTTTAAGGAGAATTCCCCTCACATCCCCCAAACCAGACAGACATTTTTACACCAGTGCAACAATGTATGTTAGAAGCAGGGGCCATAGAACCAGAACCTGCAAAGGTTTTTATTCCATGATATTTTTGGTACCAAAGAAGGAGTGTAACTGGAGACCTGTGTTGGATCTGCCTTTTTCAGCCTTTACGTGAAAGTTCCAACATTCAAGATGGTAACCCTAAAATCAGTACTTGCATGCCTTCCAGAACATTGTCTTATGGTAACACTGGATATCAAATATACTTACCATCATATACTCATTGCTCACAGTTTCAGGAAATTTCTAAGGTTTGCTTGTCTGCAAAGCATTTTCTATACTCTTAATTACCCTTTTTGCCTCTCTAGTGCACCTCAGGTGGTCATAAAGTAACTAGCCCCAGTGGTGGCTCACTCGGATTACAAGACATCCACATTTTACTTCTTTAGATGACTTGCTTACTTCTGCAGAGTCTTCTTCCAGATGTTTGGAGTCCTTAACAATGTTGTCCAACCTGCTATTGCATGTGGGATTTCACTTGACAGGCTCCTGCAAGAGAATTTCTCAGGACTCTAGTCCTTGTGGCATTCATGACCATCATGATACTACTTGCTAGATTATACATGAGAGAAATTTAGTGTGATCCAAGACTCCCTTTCTCTCTTCCAACCCCAACTGACATGGTCCAGACAGACTCTTAAGATTACGCATGGGTGCATTTTCCATGAGAGTAAAAGTGCAAGGTTTGGGAGATTCTTTGGACAGACCATAGCACGTAAACATCAAGAAAATATTAGCAGTGATTCATGCTTTGAAATCTCTACACCATCTATGAGCTAATGGCCCTTTATAGGTCATTATAGCCAAGACCATTGTCATGTGGTATCTCAATAAACAAGGCAGTAGAATGTCATACCCTCTTTGTTGGTGGACAGTGCTGACTTGGAAGTTGGCTGTTCAGCATTGTATGACTGTTTATGCCTTCTACATTCCATCAGAGCAAAACATTGTGGTAGACAGAAAAGGCAGATCCTGGATAAATCCTCAGGAGTGGAAACTCAATACAGGGATGTTCCAGGACTTGATCCAGATGTGGAGGACACCTCAAGCAGATTTGTTTGCCTTCTTACAAAACAGACAGAAAAAATTCTGTTCAGAACATCCTTGGAGCCAAGCATGGAGAACAGATGCTCTGTCATTCTCTTGCAGTGAATATTCCTGTATGCTTTTTCACCCTTTCCAGTGATTTCCATGGTACTTCTAAAGATTCAGAAAGAATTACCAAAAATCAATGTGGTGGCTCCATTTTAACATTTCTAGTTTGCCTGTTACAAAAAAGTTGGATGGTAAAAATAGAAACTACAGTATATAAAAAAAACAACTAGACGGAATACATATCTTCATAGAACAAGTATGCATCCCCCACATATATTTAAGAATGTGATTAAGGGACAGTTACGTAGAACATATATGTTAAATACTTAGAACAGTAGGGAAGATGAACAGATAAAACATGAATAGATGAATTGGGAGAGAGAGTTTATTCAAAGGAGTTAAAAGATGTATATCAAGGAACTTTTCAAAAGAGAAATCAGAGATGTTTATTATTCAGGATGAAGACATCAGGATAATTAGAGTGTAACTGATGAAAATAATAGTAGAAACAAGGAAAAAGTTAGAAAGACCATATTATATAACAGGCAAATTAAGAATGCTTTAGGAATAGTAAAAAGAACTGGCGAATTCTACAAGCTTTAAATTGTGTTATAGAAGTAATACATAAAATACTAAGTTTTTCCTACAAAAGATCAAAGAATCTAAAGAAAAATGATGTATAAGAAACAAAATATAGAGCAGACAATAAATACTATGACAATGTTACTTTTCCATGATGGAACTGTCAGCAATGCAAATTTTATTCATAGGGAGAATTATTTAGTAAAGCTATTAATGAAAAATTAGTTTTATTTGAAGTGTTTAGCAAAATGTGAGTCACAAAATGTAGTGTATATTATGTTATGTAAATCATGTGAAGCTTTTTATATTGGAAAAACAAATAGGACATTAAAAGATAGAATTAGCAACCATATTTCAGAAATAAATTAGAAGGTGCCTTTTTTAAGCATATCTGTGATGTGGCGACTGATCATCATTTTGAATTCACCATTTTAGATATTATTAGTCCAAGGATAAGAAAGGTGGATGCTGTGAAAAAGACAGACAAAATAGTGTACAAATAGATATGTAATTTTGGAGCTGACTAAATTTCAGGTCTTAACGATAAAAATAAGTATTAAACCTATTTTGAAATCAAGGGATTTAAGGAAGTGACATCAGATCATGTGGTTTGAAAATGTATATAAGGGAAGTTCTTTCGAAAAAAAGCATGCTAACACTTGAAAAAGCATTTAAGCAAAAGATGTAAAAAGCTTTTGATTTGTATCTCGTTTGCTTATATATTCTTTTAAGTGTTCAACCTATGTTTTTACAAATGTTCATCTCATGTTTTTGGGAGATGTTTGGTTTCTTTGGCTTTCTGCATTTTATGACCAATCCTGAATTTATCTGCTGGAGCTATCACTTTTTTTTACTTTCTCCCTTCTGATAGAGTTGGCCAAGGGCAATTACCACAGGTTTCCACACAGACTGGATTTACTCACACAGAACATGCGGAGTTTGACACACTTCAACATGAATCAACTACAACTGATGGCCTAGATAACTAAATTTTTTTACCTTTTAGGCACCTTTTTCATGAGGACATGCAGCAGGTATTAAAGAAGCAGTTAAACATGCTATTAAAAAGTCTTGTGTTGGCAAATGGAAGAGATGATCTAGCTGGTACCTTGCCAGTCACAGGATCCCAAAAGGAAAGTAGCACCTCTGGTTCTCAAATGTTTGTGTGAGATACTTAAAAATGGCTTGCTGTATGCTTCCATCAAGGTGCATCCTGCAGCCACCACAGCTTTTCTATCTATGGATCCCCTCTTTCTTCTTTGTTTGTGGTTAAACAGTTTCTGAAAGGTAATGAAAAAAGAAGAAAGTATATCTTCTGCAATAAACTGCTCGGTACTTACAACTTTATCAATCAAAAGAAAAAATGAAAGACCGCAGCAGAAACACAAGTTTAAAACAGAACAAACTGTCCACATTTAAAATACTAACTTTAATATAAATGATAAGCGCTTTCACAAAACCACATTTGCTTCTTCAGATCGCGGTCTTTCAATTTTTCTTTTCATTGATGACGTTTCTGAAAGGTGTGTTGCACATAAGACCCTCTCACAAGCAAATTCCTCCTCCTTGCAGTCTCAGTTGTGTTCTATTAAAACTGACCTCAACTCCCTTTTGAAGAATTCTGTGCTACCTTCTGTTGGTTCCTTCTTCTTGTTTACATTTGCATGCAAGCACACCACAGTATATTAACTCTTAGTATGAACAGCTACTTTTAAATACTGGATTGTACTAAGTACAATAAATACATGGAGGCAAACTGCTTCAGTAAACTGCTTTAGTTAGTGCGACATTTCTGTTACATTTGACTTTTAGTTCTACAAACACACAACACGTAGGCTGTCAGCTCTCTATAGCAAATTCCCAAAGTCTGTTTAAGCATAGTTACATTTATACCAGAAGATCTGGTATTTTTCCAGAGTCTGATGTAAAACAGTTCTTTCTTTGTATAACAGTTTTTCCTGTGTTCCCTTGTCCTTGGTTCTTAGTAGTTTGATGATCCATGGAAACTCAGTCTTGCATTATCTGAAACGTAGTATTTCAGCACTATATGAAGCTTGTGTTCCGGCTCTATCTTTGTTACTTTGATGTCCCTCCAGCTGCCATCTGCGTAGGTATTTTACAGACTTTGTTTCTCAATAACATATTTTTTTACATGGATGCCAAATTTTAACTATGCTATGCCAGCACATTTACTACTTTTTATTTTTCAGCATTTTACACTATTTATAAATTAACCCTTTATATTTCATATTTCATATTATTCTTGCAGCTTTTATTCAAGCTAATAATCATGCTAGCAGTAGTTTGAAAAGACAGTATATACTATATAGAACAGAATATTCTTTCACCTTTGAACCTGTTTTCAGGCTGATTTGCTGTTCATTACATGAAAAAATGTTTTACTTATTGCTGTAACATCTGCAAGGTGACAAGGTGATTATTTGATCTGCAAACTCTCATGGTGGGTGAACCCTTTCTGGTTTTCCATAGCGATATGGTCACATTATGTACTAAGCCTACATTCATGCTTAAAGTTGTTTCTGAGTTTATCTTGAATCATGCCATCAATCTCCCAGTTTTCTTTCTAGAGCCAAAAAAACAAGGGAGAACAGATTCTATATAAATTAGATGTGCACAGGTAGCTCAGGTACTACCTTGACAGAACCAAGTCCTTTAGGAAGGCTAAACAACTGTTTGTTTCCTGTGCTATGACTAAGAAAGGCCAACAAGTGTCTAAACAGAATATATCCAGATGGTTGTCCTCTGCTATTGCTTTTTGTTATTCCCAACATGGTATAGCTATTCCAGGCAAAGTTAAGGCACATTCTAACAGGGTCTTGTCCTTTTCAATGGCATACTGGAAATGGGTGGATACTAGAAGTATTCTAGAGGCAGCAACTTGTTCCTCTGTTCATACCTTCACTACAAACTGGATTCCTTCTCTAGGTCCAAGACAGGCTTTGCTAGGACTATTATCTAAGGGCTCCTGAATCCTTATTCCTCCTCCTCTGAGGTGAGATAATCTATGGGAATCTACCCATAGGCTACTGCAGTAATGAGAAAAATGTAGTACAGTTATGTAAGTTCTAGTTACCTATAACAGTAGATGTTCACATTTCTTCACTGCTGCAGTAGCAGCCTGCACCCACCATCCCCCTTTGTAGATAGTTGATGCAGTAGACAGTCTCCTTTGTTAAAGTTGTTAGTATTGTTGTTGTTGTTGTTGTTGTTGTTTGGATGTTTATTATAGTGATTATTGATTTTTTTCTTGGGGCAATAAAATCCTGAAAATTTACTTCACTTTGGTTGCTGATATACTTCCCTCCAAAAAGAGTGTAGCCTATAAGTATCCAGAATAAATGAGGAGTGGGGTTAGTGCTTTGGCAAGCTCTCTGGGTTCTGTGTCTCTGGCAGGACTCTACCCATATAGTACTGCAGCACTGAAGAAATTTGAATGTCTGCTGTTATGGGTAAGTAGAAATTACACAACTGCACTTTGTACATAGTACAGTAACAAAGTTGAGACAATGGGCTCAATTCCAGAAAAACTAGCTGTTGGTTTAAGTGACTTACTCTGATGTTAGACTATCCTGATTCCAAATGTCCTGATCTCTATGGTATTTTACTCAACTGTAAGCCTGCCTTATGCAAAATCAGTTACACTGAGATTAAGTCTTTTGAAATTGGGGCCAATACATTTATCGTGTTATTTAGAATTATAACTGCAACTGATATTATTTATAGCATATACAATGAAGGACATTCAACCAATGGTCATTTGTCAAAAGATGTCTTTACATGAAAGATGTGACTACAACTTCAGCTCTAAGCCATTGTCATAGAAGCAGGAGCATTTGGTGTCTTTAAATAGTTGTTCTTTTAGTTTGTCTCTAAATAACTGAAGCGTCTCTTGCTGCCTCACTTCAGTAGTTAGCAGATTCCAAACATCTGGGCCTAGCCTAGAGATAGCTCTTTATGTTCTTTGTAGTGAGTGTTGCAGTACTGAATCTTGGCTCTTCCTACCACGCAGAAGTCTGTGATTTGCCCATTTCCCAGAGTCTTTACATGGTGGATATATGAGATCTGCCAGCTGGACATTAGGATATAAATGGGGTGTCTGTCAGCACCATCTTTAGGTCTTTCAAGCTGTGCAGTCTGATGTGCAACTCTGTTTTATCTAATGCTCAAAGTTCCTTCAACCTGCTTTCAGATAAGTACCTTGATGGGGAATTCTTCTTCTAATCAATGTTTAAATAGGCCAATAACTGCTTGAAGTGTAGGAAGCAAATCCCACATAAAGATTTCCATTCCTTTTGTTTTTTTCTGTTTCAGGCCTCAGTACAATGTTTCTAGTTGTTAGGATTGTACTAGGTTTCTCTCCAAAACTCTTAAGCATATGGCCAAAGTTCTTACAGCCCACATAGAGTTCTTGGACCCAGTGCCACCCACGTCTTAACCCACCTCAGCATCAACTAGTTCCATGCCCAAGAAATGGAAAGATAAAAAATGAAGAAGGAGCTTGCAAAAGACAGAGTACCTTCCAAATTTGCAGTCAGGTCAGCAACAAAATGAACAGATGCACAACACCATGGATAAATGGTCCTCTGACAAACAATTAAACACCAGTCCAAGAATACAAAGGACTGAAAACACAGCTAAAAGCATAAACTGATTTTAATAGGGTAAGCGCTTTCATGCCTTACAAGGAGCTTCTTCAAACCGGGTCTATATCAGTTCAGTGAAAATTCCGTTCAGCGAACGGCATTTTCAGTTCACTTACATCGAACATGCTGTTTGTGGAACTGTTCATATTGAGATCGCGGTATAGTGAGGATCGGGAAATTTGCCCTTTCCCCACTGTAGTGCGATCTTGGAGTTTGTATATATAATCAGTGGGGGTGTGGGGGGGTGCAGCCCCCCACAAGAGTGGATTTTGATGAACGGCATTTCTGATGAAATGCCGTTTGCTGAACTGTCACTTTGTGGAAGTCATATACACCCCTTCAAACCATTAATACAAAGTAATATAATGAACTCTTTATATAGTACAAGGTAACAATCAAATTCACTTGAAAAAACACTTGGCTTTAATATAGGTTTTAAAGGAACAATCCCATTAAGACCAAACCCTTTGTCCGCTTGTAGCATAGCAATCTATCTATTGAAGAAGTGCCTTGTAAGGTGTGAAAGTACTAAACCTGTTAAAATCTATTTCTCCTTCTAGCTGTGTTTTCAGTCTTTTGTATTCATGGACTGCAGATCAGCAACAACTCAGCTGAGGCACCTCTGCAGCCCCCTTGTCAGATGACCACTAGACCCGATCCGTCTGACATGACCCCTCAAGAGACCACCATGGTGGGAAGCCACGCTATTTTGACTAATTCTACACCAACGTTGGTTGGGTCCAAAGCTGCTTCACAGACTTCAGCTTCGGCTTCCATCATTTTTGAGTGGTTGTAATCAAGGGAGAGGGAGGTATTTCTTTGGTAGTCATATGCAAAGAAACATGGAACTGGACAGAGGTTGAGGCCACTCATCCATGTACTGAGGTCTTAGTTGCAAAACTTTGGACACCCAAACCAAAGAGGCTGGTTAGCTTGCCCTGCCTATGCTGCTCCAGTCTTCAGCTACACCAGACAAGGTTGAGGCACAGGATCTGCTTAAGCTTGCCCAGAAGTTCATGGTTTTCATGAAGTCCAGGGAGCCCAGCCAGCAACAAGTGTCTGTTTTACAAGCTTCTCCTGAAAAAGGAGGAGAGACATTTCACTTCAGGGGGACACAGATTCCTCAGAATC
The DNA here is from genome assembly GCF_019279795.1 of Protopterus annectens. Lineage (NCBI taxonomy): Eukaryota > Metazoa > Chordata > Ceratodontiformes > Protopteridae > Protopterus > Protopterus annectens. The sequence continues at coordinate 746,183,286 of NC_056733.1, read as the reverse complement.
TAAAGATGAGGAAGAGCTGTCCTGTGCTGAACATGTCCCTCCTCAATCTTTCTCTGGCTCAGACTCAGATGACTCTGCCACCCGAGGGTTTATCCCTGGTGGCTATCTTACACAGGATGAAGGAGGCATTTAATTGACAGAGCAAAGACTTTTCCGTGGCCCAAACCCATTACAGATAATTTCTAAGCCTGCCATCTACCAGACTGCTAGCTCTCCCTCCAGTTCATGAAGTTCCAGATGATGTCTTTGAGAACATTTTTCTGCACCCTGGCTCCATTCCACCTGCTCCTAGAAAGACATCCACAAGAACTTTAGAAGAACCCACAGGCATATCCCTCAATAGTGTCTACTGAATCCAAGTATGCTCCTAAGGGTGCAGCCAGAAACCCCTTGCATAATGACAGAGAAACAGTGTTAGATAGATTGGTAAAAAGACTGCACATCTTCTACTCTGGCTATGACGGCTTTTAACTGACAGCTTCACATGTTAAAGTGCTTAGAGTCCTTACAAGAACAAATCATTACCAAGGCAGATGGAATTGCAGACTTGAACCTGTAGAGAGACATATATGAGACAGCTAAATAGGTACTCCAGGTGTCCCAACTTTCACTGAAATATGGCTATGATGCATTAGATGCATCATGTAGGGCAGCTGCTATGGGTTCTGTCACTTGTAGACATGCATGGATGAGGACTCAGCCTATCTCAGACAAGGTGAATGTAGAACTCATGGATTCCCCACTGGATAAGAAGTTACCCTTTGGCTGCCATGCAGAGAAAGTCTGAGAAATTGGACAAAAAAAAGAAAACGACAAAATTGTAAAAGAATTACTCCTGCAAATTTTGGTCACTGTAAGAAAAGGGAAGGTCTCCCAAGGCAAGAGACTAAGAGAGAGTAAAAGGTGGCAATATGAGCAATGATTTAGACCTGAGGGATCCTAGGACCCCCCCCCCCCCAAGAGCAGCTGTGACCATGTATAACATCTCCCTCCCTCTAGCACGGAGACTTTCATATTTCCTGCAGCAGTGAAAACTCATCCACTGGGGACTAGTGGGTCCTAAATATCAAAGTAAAGGGCTATTTCATTCAGTTTAGAGGAAAAAAAATGATTCACAGGGATACCAAAGCTGCCAGAGAACTAAAAGGAACTTCTTCCCCCATCTTACTAGAACTTCTGCAGCAAGGGTCCATTTAGCCAATTCCTGCAGAAGAAGAGGGCACAGTGTTTTGCTCAACGATGTTTCTGGTCCCAAGAAAGGAAGGCACATGGAGGCCAGTAAAACTTGTAAAAGTTTATCTAGTTTCTGCATATTCCAAAATTCAGAATGTTAACCTTACAAAAACTTTTACCTAAGATCTTTCAGTGAACTTATATGGTCACCCTAGATCTGAAGGGCGCCTGGCTTCATGTGCCAACAGTCAAGGAGCACAGGAAATATCTTTGGTTTATAGCAGACAGATTACACTACCTATTCTGTGCTTTATCATTTGGCGTATCCACTGCTCCCAGAGTTTTCACCAAATGCCTACCTCCAGCTATAGTCCATTGTGTAACTCTAGTGGTTCACATTTACCATTACCTGGATGACTGCCTCATCTAGGGGAAATCTATCCTGGAACTTCAGACAGCCCTGCAATTCACTTTGGACTACTTTCTGTAGCTACAGCTGAAGGTGCAGGGAATCAGTACCCCAGAACAAAGGAAACTGCACATAAACCAAAAAGAACTGCTAGCAGTGTCTCTAGCTGTAAAAGCCTTTAAAAGCAACTTGACCTCAGGAACACTGCAGATTTGGACAGACAACACCACAATTATGTAGTGCATGTATAAACAAATGGAACTTGTGCCTAGTCTCTGTGTAGTCTAACAGTAAAGATTGTGCTATTGGTATAAAAATGACAGCCGTTCCTAATAGTATCCTCTATCCCAGGTCAGAACAACAGCATAGCAGACTCTCAGTTTGGACCTTTGGGCCCTCAACAAAATGAATGGTAGAAAGAGAGACAGAGAGAGACAGAGAGACAGAGAGAGAAAGAGAGAAAGAGATTTTTCTGGACCTCAACCACCAGTGGAGATACCCTATTATAGATCTCTTTGCCTCTCATCAGAACAGACAGCTAAAGAATTTCTGCTGCAGAACCCAACAGATAGGCACATGGGGGGGGGGGGGTTGATGCCTTCTCCTTCAAATGGACAAACCTCTTTCTGTATGCATTTCCACCATTGTCCTTAAATCCCCAGGGTACAGCTAAAAGAGAGATCAGACAGGCTGAGCATGATACTTATAGCCCCCTTCTGGCCAAGGCAGCACTGGTTCTTCCTCCTGTTGACCCTCAGCAAGGGGATATACCATACTCTTCCCCTGGTGATAAACTTCTTCACCCAGGTAAAGGGATCTGTCATTCATCCACACCTGGATATGCTCAAATTAATAGCATGGAGGATTGGATTTTTACTCTAAATAATGCAAACTACTCCACTGAAGTACTAAATATCTAGAAAGTGGTAAGAAAACCAACTATCAGAAAATCATAGTTATCCAAGTGGAAAATGTTCTGTGTTTGGTGCTAAACCAAAGGTATATCACCACCTCATGCTGACATGACTCTAGCTTTGGAATACCTATCAGGATTATTTGACCAGAGCCTTTCTTCTGCCTTCTCTGTCAGTCTTCCCTGCTTCCTCCCCATCTATTCTCACCCCTCATGAAACAGTCTTTAAAAGGGGTTATACACTTAAGACCACACATGGGAAACCTGTTCACTCTTGGGACCTGAACTATGATTTGGAAAACTTACTCTGCCAGCTTTTGTACCAGCAGCTTCTGCTCCTTTGAAGATGCTCACCTGGAAAACCACCCTATTATTAGCAGTCACCTCAGTCAGGTGGGCCTCTGAACTATAAGCCCTGATGTGCAAAGGGCCATCACCGTTTTTCACAGAGAAAGACTTACTTTTAGAACTAACTCCTCTTTTATGCCCAAAGTAATATCAGAATTTTCCTTGAATCAAGCTATACACCTGCCAGTGTTCTATTCTAACCTGCAAAATTAAGCTGAACAAATTCTGCATTCCTGGATGCTTACCAACAGATCAAAAGTTACCTTAAAAGAATAACTTTTAGTGGCCTTTGTAAAATTGAAAGAAGGTACTCTTGTCTTCAGACTGACTATTTCAAAATGTATAATCAATAATATTACATTCTGCTGTGCTCATAGTGGAAAACCATTACCAGATTCTGTCAGAGCATACTCCTTGAGACACAGGGCTGCCACCACTGCCTTCCTAAAAGGTGTTCCTACTCAGGACATCTTGGAGGCTGCCACTTGGTCCTCTGTCCACAGCTTTAAGAAAAAAAGCATTGACATTTACACACTACATCCAGAGCTAGGGTGGGTTTTGCCACTGCTACTATATAGAACCTGCTGTCCTCAGGCCACTAGCCAGCCAGCCAGCTTCCCAACCTTTAGCTTTGGGAGTTCTCTCAAGATTCAGTGCTGCAACATTGACTAAGAGGAACATAGTACAGTTGTGCTACACTTACCATAACTGTAAATGTTTCAGTATTTAAATGTTGTAGTAGCAACCCCCCATTCTCCTACCCCTCTATCTGCTGGGTCCCCCATGCCTGGGGGTTTGGGCAGGTACACTTAACCTTTCTTCGTCCCCCCTATAGTTCTAGTCCATAGTTACTTCACTCATTTATCTCTCTCAAAACTTAGACAGTTGGAAGGGTTGTGTTGTTCTCAGGCATCAGACTGACCATCACAGCCTATAAAGACCTGCAGATGATGGCATCAGACATTGCTCTTTTACCCTGATGTCCTAATGTTGGTCCTTGGATATCCATCAGCAAGGGATGATGTAAAGACTCTGGGAATCTGGCCAGTCTTGGCTTCTGCATATGTTCGTAGGTTCATGGGTAAGTACTAGGCTAGCTTTCCTTACAGGCCATTTTAAGCCTAGCCAATTTCCCTTTTTGTGCTGAAAATAACCTATCCCATTTGGTTATAGATTGGCTTTAACCATCCTGTGGTTGATAATTATATAGTCCCCCAGTAAGAATACCTGTGATCATACCATAGATAATGTGAGGGGGACACATACATGGGATAAAGCATTTAGAAGCTGCCTCTAAACTTTAGTAACACAGTGGGCAGTGTTAGGGCAAATTTTCTGTTTCCTGTCCATAGATCTAAGTTGATCTTGAAAATGGACAGGGATGAAATTTCTTTTGTGCGAATGGGAAGTTGGTTTCACAGCAGTAGTATCCTCTGTGAAATACACCTGTCTCTCCAAACCATTCTGTTGATATTGATGAAGAGGTTTAGATCTGTAGATCGAGTACAGATGACATTTGATGTGCCAGTGTGCAGTAAATCCATCATTGATGGGTCAGAGGATGCCTTGTATGCCAGACACAGGTCACCTCTTAGCAGTCTGTAGGATACCAAGTAAGTGAAAGGGCTTCAAGTTTGGCCGTGTAGAACATGTTGTTTAGGCCTTGTATCCTTTTAGTAAGGTATCTTGGTGGGCATTCCAGTTGTTGCATGTGTCTAGACAGATGCTATTCAATGACTAGCCTAAGGATGGCTGAGTAAAGGGGTGCAATGACATCCTTAGATCTAGACAATCACTTTGTTTATAAGCTATGCAATATAGAAGGGCTTTCTTACAACAGTAGACACATGCTGGTCAAAAGTCAGGTCACTGTCCCCATAAGTTGCTAAATCCCAAACAACTGGGTCAACTCTTATTAGTATCTTGTCAATGTGGTAGTTCCAAGGAGTAGATGACTTCCAAAAGGATACAATAATGAATTTTTGGCATTTAGTTTTAGACTGTGATTTTGACACCAGTTATTTATTTGAGACAAACCTTCCTGCAGGATGGCTAAGTCATGTGGGGATTCAATGACTTCTCCTAGTTTACAGTCATCTGCAAACTTAGGCAGCTAGAGCCCTGTCGTATTGGCTTTTATTTCAGAAGAGCGGATGTCAAATAGGTGAGGTTCCAACACAAAATTCTCGGTGACTCAACTGGTGACTGGTCTCTTTGTGGAGGTAACTTCCTGTATATGATTATCTGTTTCTATCTGTGAACCATTTGGCAATCCAGCAGGTACATAGGGGTTTATCCTCAATTTATTTAGCCTTTTCTAATATGCATGAGTGGGGAATTTTGTTTAAAAAATTGGCCAGGTTGAGGTATGCAGTATGTACCATTTTGCCTTTATCCATTGCTTTGATGACCTTTGTCAAAAAATATACCAGGTTGAGTAAGCATGATCTGCCCATGATGAAGCCAAATTGAGACTGGTCTAATGCTTGGCCACTGCTAACATCTGACAACAAAATTAGGGAAATTGTTGGAGATCAATCCAGCTTTTCTTTTAAGAATAGGAAAAACTTAAAAAGACTATTATGTTATAAAACTGAAACTGAAGCTATTTCTGAACACAGGAGTTTTCAGATGAACAGGAGAGTTGGTACATTCAGATGTGGAAGTTGCAAGGCATACTCTCATATAAACATCTCAAATACTTTTACACATCCCCTGACTAAGAGGAACTATAAGTTTGAAGGATTTGCAAACTGTCGGAGTAAGAACATTATCTATGTGGCAACCTGCAGTCATTAGGGAAAACTAATCAAATGCTCAACGAATGTATCCTAAAGCACTTATCTGACATAAGAAAAAAAGTTACCAGCAATGCACTTTATATGCATTTTAGTATAAATGACAGTCATTCTTTCAAGGTCATGGCACTAACTAGGCTTCATGAAACACCAAGAGGTGGGGATTTAGTAAACCGAACAGAAACTGAAGAGATGAAGTGGATAATGAATTTGCAATCAGATCAGTCACCAGGTCTGAATGCATTTGTCCCTTTAAAACCTGCACTAAAAGGGAAAGCTCTTCAGCCCACAAAATGACATAATTAAAAGGGTGTGTTTGCAGCTTTGGTTACTAAATGCATCTAAGTGAGTGAAGGTATTTAAGAGGAAGTTTCACTGGCAAACATTTAGGATTTGAAAAAGGTATTATACTGAAAGCGCGTATCTGGTTTATGAGCCAATGTGTTTATTTTATATCTTATCATCATATATTTTAATTAAAGTTTTCAAGTTTCAAGTGTTTTTAAGTGGAATTGGTGGCAGAACCATTTGTTTTTGGAGTTTTATATTTAGATGTGCTCTGCCTTTGGTGATGTTACTTACTTCTTTTTTTGCCTGTTCATTTTTGGTGGGAGCGTCACACATCCACTGCATAATGGAATCAGCATTACCACAGCAGCCAGGATTGGAAATGGCAAGTAGGAGAATCCATGCCAATAATTTAATGGGTTTATCTAACCCACTTCTTAACTTTGACTTTGAAAGTGGCACTTTGGAGCTACCAACAAACAGGGGCGATACCTTGTTATTTGAGAGCATCTATAAGAAAGTAGAGAATGCAGCTTTTAAACTAAAGTGTCTACAATTGTAACGCTTTCATATGGAGGTGTGTCTTCGCCATCACATTATCCCACGAGGTTTAAGAGTAAGATGCATGCCAACTTATGGAAATATGTATCCTGAATTGCTTGCCAAATGGCAAAGGATTAATATAGAAACTAGTTTCAGTTGCATGAAACTTTTGATATAATTTTTTAAACCTCAGGAGGTTGAAGCAACAACCGTGACAGAACAAAAACAGAATGAACTGGAACAAATGACACTGTCTGATAACAATTTGATGAAACTAGGGGTGCTGCAGGACAGGCTTGATGCTTATGATGCTAAGTTAAAAGGAGTGAAAAGTATCAAATTATCCAGGGATTTTAATGATTTTAGGAAGGGTCACCTGTCTGAATGGTCGAAAGACAAGAAAACAACCATACAGACCAGGACTAATGTAAACAATAGAATAGTAGCAAGCAATGAAAAGGAGGAGACTGTCACTAGGAAACCAACGAGAACTGTAGTAGAAGCAGAAGTGTGTACTACACCTAGGCAAAACAACAGAGAGGTTTCAAGAACACATGAAGCTGTGATGCATGCTCTGGAGACTAATGTTAGCTCGGTAATCAATACTGAGAGCATAGAAGAACTATCTGAGCAGGGTGAAGTAAATATTTCCATTTTGAATAATAACAAGAATTTGGATATACAGAATGCCACTAAACCCAAAGATGGGGTGGTACATTTACCGCTTTACCAGCAGCTTCCTTTTTTGTTGCAGAGAAACACCCCGAGGGAAGTATGACCCCAGATCAGGGAGAGGAATAAACGGAGGTGTCAGGAATAAATGATTCCCTTATGTTTAACATATCAAGTATTGTATTAACAAGAGATCAGACTCGACTATTAGAGAAAGGAATGAGTTTCATACCCTCCTTGCGTTCACCAATGAATGAATTTATTCTAGATCTAAAATATTTTGGGAGAAACGTGACTCTAAGACATCTCTTTGGCAATATAAACAATGAGGAAATCTCAAACTAGAATTGGATATAGGAAACCAAGTACATTTGTCCCTGTATGTCATCCGGCTGTAGATGCCTTTGTGCAATTATGTAAAAATGAAGTGGCTGAATATAGACAGCAAAAGAGAAGTAAACATTTCCACAACTTAACTCCAAATGAGAAGAGAGCACTATTTGAACTATAGCATATGAAGGACATCATGATTAAACAAGCTGACAAAGGAGGGGCAGTTATAGTTATGGATATGTTGTTCTATGATACCAAGATGAAGGAGATGCTAGCAGATATAGCCACCTACAGGAGGATTGATAAAAGAGAATTGAACACCATTATACATAGTGTAGAAGACACGCTTTATGACAAGCTCATGAACAGATTGATAAGTAAAGAGCTGTTTGATTTTTTTTGAAGTATGTCATCCTACTATACCTAGCATCGATGGAATGCCTAAGGTGCATAAGAATCTACATGACCCTCCGATGCGACCAGTTGTTTCAGGAAAAGGATGGATGACTGAACCCCTTTCTATTTTTATAGAAGGATAATTAAATAAATTGCTACCTCACACACTTGCAGTGATCAAGGACTTGGCAGAGTTCTTAAGTAGACTTTACAAGAAACTGCAACAGATGAATACTTGTAAGAATTTATTATTGGTAACTATGGACGTGAACAGTTTGTTCACGTCCATACCCAATGATTTGAGGATCGAAGCAATCAGAAACTTTAATATGAAGCACAAAGCAACCAATGATATGTAGTCTCTTGGCATTGGTCTTATATAACAATGTGTTTCTGTATGGTAGTACTTACTACTGGCAGAAGTTGGGCTAGTGATGGGAACTCCATGCGCAAATAGTTATGCCAATTTGGTCCTGGCAAGATGGGAAGAGCTATGGAAAGTGGATATTAACAACAAATGGACTAGAAACATAGTTTTCTATAATCGATTTGTGGATGATGTCTTTTTTTTATGGGATGGTGATTTAACCTCCTTGGAACATTTTGTACAATTTTTGACCAACACAACTTCATTTTTGAAGTTTGAAGTGACATCTTCTAGTATGGGGATAGAATTCTTGGATGTTAAGTTAATGTTAGATGACACAGGAAGCATCAGTACTAGAATGTATAGGAAACCTGTATGGTGCAATCATTTACTACACAATACTAGCATGCATCCCAGGCATGTTCTTGACAACATAGTGACTAACCAACTAACTCAAGTATCCAAGCTCTGCACGAGGGATGAGTATTATAAGGAGGGGCAAATTAAACTTACCAATGACTTTAATAAGAGAGTATACAAAGTAAAAGAGACACAGACCAATGAAGCAACTACCTTGGAACGAAGCTCTCAGAGAGGAAGACCCTCTTTTTCGGACCAACGTGAAACAGTTAAGATCAAGCAAAAGGAGGTAAAGTCCAATCTGAGATGCCAGTTGACATATAGTACTGACAATTTTGCTATTCGTAATACCATCAGAAAATTTTGGCCAGTGCTAACATCTGACAATAAAATTAGGGAAATTGTTGGCGATCAACCCAGCTTTTCTTTTAAGAATAGGAAAAACTTAAAAAAGACTATTTTGTTATAAAACAGAAACTGAAGCTATTTCTGAAGACAGGAGTTTTCAGATGAACAGGAGAGTTGGTACATTCAGATGTGGAAGTTGCAAGACATGCTCTCATATAAACATCTCGAATACTTTTAAACATCCCCTGAATAAGAGGAACTATAAGTTTGAAGGAACGTATCCTAAAGCACTTATCTGACATAAGAAAAAAAGTTACCAGTAATGCACTTTATATGCATATTAGTATAAATGACAGTCATTCTTTCAAGTTCATGGCACTAACTAGGCTTCACGAAACACCACGAGGTGGGGATTTAGTAAACCAAACAGAAATTGAAGAGATGAAGTGGATAATGAATATGCAATCAGATCAGTCACCAGATCTGGGCGGCGCAGTGGTGCAGTGGTTAATGCTGTCACCTCACAACAAGAGGTTCTCCGGTTTGATTCTCGGCTGGGGTGCCTTCTGTGTGGAGTTTGCATGTTCTCCCTGTGTTCGCGTGGGTTTCCTCTGGGTACACCGGTTTCCTCCCACATTCTAAAGACATGCTTCTGGAGCATTTCTCCCCGGGCCTCTGCTGAAAACAGGATCTGTGGAACCTAGTCGGACTTTCCCGGTCAACAAATGTTAAATAAATAAATAAAAATCTGAATGCATTTGTCCATTTAAAACCTGCACTAAAAGGGAAAGCTCTTCAGCACTCAAAATGACATAATTAAAAGGGTGTGTATGCTGCTATGGTTACTAAATTCATCTAAGTGAGTGAACACTAGGAAATGAAGGTACTTAAGAGGAAGTTTCACTGGCCAACATTTAGGATTTGAAAAAGGTATTATACCGAAAGCGCTTATCCTGTTTATGAGCCAGTGTGTTTATTTTATATGTTATCATCGTATATTTTAATTAAAGTTTTCAAGTTTCAAGTGTTTTTAATGGAATTGGTGACAGAACCATTTGTTTTTGGATGCTTGGAGATTCTCTATGTCCTGATTGATTAATTCCATGATAAGTCTTTCTATGTCTTTGTATATTAGGCTGGTCAAACAAATGGGTCTGTAATTGCCTGGGTCTGTCCTCCGTTATGCAGGGGAATGACTTTACCTGTTCTCCATTTGCTTGATACAAAACCTGTATGGAGGCTGATATTGAACAGTGTTGTTAGAGGTGTGGCTAAATCGTATTTCATGCTATTTAAGATGCAGCCAGGGATATTTTCAGGACCCAGTGATGCAGAATCTTTAACTTTTGATAACACTTTTAGGATTTGGTTTTGTATGATTCTTTTGGAAGGCAGGCAGACCCAAGAATCAGTACTGCAACATTGATCTACTCGAACATCTACAATTATGGTAAGACTAATACAACTGTACTTTCCTCTGGAGATGATTTATTATATAAAAAAGTAATACTATACATTTATACAGACACCTAATAAAATCTGTTGAAACATGGCCTCATAACTCTCAATTTACTATTACAATTTAACAAAACCAAACTTATTCTATTTACAAATTTTCTATACTCTTAATGATAAACCTTTCTTCGTTATTACTTCTTCTTACCTTATAACTCATACCAGACTCTTAGGTGTCATCATAGATGATATAATGAAATTTCACCACATCCTAAAGCAAGAAGTCAGCAAATCACACAAAAAACTTGGCACACTGTATCAAGCTAAACCCTACCTAACTGAACAGGCTAGGCAAACCATTGCCTGTACTCTACTCTGCTGTTACCCACCCTTCTATTTGCTGCTCCTGTCTTTGTCTGCAGGCTTTCTAAATAACTTTGCTAGAAAATGCTGCAACAAAATAACTAAATTCACAGCTGATATACCTTATAGATCCCATCAGTGCATGGTTCTAAAACAGATAAATCTGGTTAGACTTGCCTTACAAAACAATGTTCACAGACTAAAACTGTTCCTAATCTAATTTTCCAACCTGAAAAATGCCAAACACTAAAAAAAATTATTCATACATCTCTCTATCTAGACCTCTTTGCTCTACTAACAAATTCTTACTGCACTTAATTAAATCAAACAATGCTGCAGGTAATTCACTGTATTCCTCTCACATCTCTAAGGTTTGGAATACCATTCCCTTCTCACACAGACAAATTAATAACCTGAAATACTTCAAGCTACTATTGAAACAACACCTGAAGGTCTCATGGTTTTGCTTATGGTCCACACCTGACTAATCCCCCTAAACTATCCTTATCCACTGTATCTCTGCTTGATCTAAAATGTCTACTTGGCCAGTAATCTTCTGTCTTCTCCTGTACTCTTAGAGTGAAGGGCTGGGAGAGCTTGGGGATCCTCTGTTCTGGTAGTTGTGGCTCCGGGAGGATGGTCTTTGGTGTCTCCAGCCCATTCTCCTTTCAAGGTAGTTGAGAGTGTATTCTCTATGCCCAGGAGATCCTTGGCTCCCACTCTTTTGGCTCCACTTCTCACCCCCTTGGAGACTGTTTCTGAGACCTCACCACTGCCCCCCTCGGGACAGCTGGTGCAGCAAAGCCTACAAGTACTTCCACCTTTGGAACCCCAGGTCTTTTATGATGGATCTCGGAACACCCCATGGAGGAGATTCCCCAGAAGAGAAGGTGCAAAAGGAGGCACATAGATTCCTCAGAGGAATCCTTCACAGAAGACACTGATTTCAAGGAAGGGGGTGGGTCCCACAGATCTCCATCTGAGGATGTCTCCTTTGGCAACGTCTTGAAAATACTGCACAAAGAGGTGGATGATCTTCCCAAAATCCTACCTCAGAGGAAATGGTGTTCTTGGAAGCTTTCGTGTTCCACCTGTCTACATCTTGGGTGTCCCCCCATTGATGCACTCATCAAACTGGTGTCCAGGAGGACTTGGAAGGATCTGGACATGGTGGAACCTGTCTCCAAGCATGCAGACAAAAACCTCTATGCACCCCATGACTGACCCCTTTGGTCTAAAGGAATCTCAGAAAATGCCATGGTTGTTGCGGCAGTCACCAAGAAGGAGTTGGCCCAAGAAAGCTCCACTGTCCACCCACCTAACAGGTGGTCTAGGGCCATGGACAGATTCAGTAAGAAAGTTTACATCTCATCTACCTTTACTTTACGAGCCTTAAACTACCTTTCCCATTTTACTAGGCTACAGAGGGATTTAATCAAAAATCTCTCTAGCTTGGTCCCAGTGTCCATGTCTGATGAGGAGAGGAACTCCTTCTCCACCAGATTGGCCACTCTGCTGTCAATTTCCAATGCATCCATGAGGTTAATCTCCCATGCAGCAGAGAGTACCTCAAGGTTCGCTGGTTCCAGCATTGCCATTAGGTGACATGCTTCGATGTGGGTGTGTGACTTCACAGAACCTTTCATGTTATATTTCATCAATACCCCTTCTGTCAGATCATCTTTATTTGGGCCCACTGTTAGAGACACACTCTTCCATAACGAGAAAGATGGAAAGACCCTGTCTGCCATTGAGATCCATTTTTTACCCCCCAGAGATCCTTTTCCAGGAATCAGCAGGGAGAACTGTGGTTCAAGAAATCTCAGAATCCTTTTCAGGAGTCTCAGGGAGAATATTCCTCCAGAGGCAGAGAGGAAAACAGTTACAATGGTAGATGCAACCCATACAGCAGAGGGGGGCCTCAAAATCAAGGATCTCAGGATTCCTTCTCAGATAGGCCCTTTCAGTGCTCTTGAAAGGTTGCTTGGCTGTCCTCCTCTGGAGGCAGTTGGGGGGCAATTATCCTTGTACCCAGTAGCCTTGCTAGTCATCACAAACGATTGGTGAGTGCAAAGGATCATAACCAGATGATACTCCATTTCCTTCTCAAAACTCCCCAAACCAAAAAGTTCTTTACTGTATGTTCCACCCAGTCATATAGAGGCAGCAGATTTGGAGATCTCAAATATGCTCCAAAAAAGAGTCATCCAGAAGGTCTCACCAGATCAACTTGGATCAGGCATTTACTCAAGATTCTTTTTAGTACCAAAAAAGACAGGGGACCTCAGGCCCATCTGGGAACTGACATACCTGAAAAAGTCAGTACAAAACAATAAGTTCAGGATGGTCATGGTCCAGTCCATTCTACCTCTTTTGAAAATGGATGACTGGATGTGCTGAGTAGACCTGAAGGATGTGTACTACCACATTAAGAAAGGCAGGTGCTCAAAAAGTGTCAACACTTCAGGCTGCGAGCCAGAAATTTTAAGTTCAGAATGCATGGTGGTAGTTGCAGCTCATCTCAAACTGCAAGGATTCAATGTATTTCTGTACCTAGATGAATTGCTCCTAACCTCTCCAACCAGACATCTACTCATCCGAGCCAGGGACTATCTGTTACAACAAGCTCATACCTTGTAATATGAAAAAAAAAACAAATTCACGAAAACCAGAATAAACTTAGGAAAAAAAACATGAAAGAAAGACAAATAATTATTGTCCACACAGATAAAAAGTTAAGTGCTTTCTTTCATTTTAATCACAGGTTTAAATACAAAATTTGGTTAATAAAAAAAAGCAATCAAATGTCCATTCATCTAATTATTAATTAATACATACCATTTTCTTAATGGCAAAGGGTTGCATCAGGAAGGGCATTCGGCGTAAAACCTCTGCCAAATTACTGATGCGGAGAACATTTCATAATTACATACCGGATCAGTCGAGGCCCGGGTTAACAACGACCACCATCAGTACTGTTAGCCAACATGGTGCTGGTGGAAATTGGGCTACTGTTGGCCAAAGAAGAAGAGGAGGGGGAAGGCATGCCCGAAGGCAAGAAGAGAGGAGGAAGGTTAGGAGTGTAGTACTGAGGGTAGGAACTTTGAATGTTGGCAGTATGACTGGTATAGGGAGAGAGCTAGCTCATACGATGGAGAGAAGGAAGGTTGATATATTGTGTGTGCGAGAGACCAGATGGAAGGGAAGTAAGGCCAAGTGTATAGGAGGTGGGTTCAAATTGTTCTATCATGGTGTGGATGGCAGAAGAAATGGGGTAGGGGTTATCCTAATGGAACAGTATGCCAAGAGTGTTTTGGAGGTGAAGAGAGTGTATGATAGAGTGATGTTTATGAAGCTTGAAATTGATGGTGTAATGATGAATGTTGTTAGTGTATATGCTCCACAAGTTGGGTGTGTGATGGATGAGAAAGAAAAATTTTGGAGTGAGTTGGATGAAGTGGTGGTGAGTGTACCCAAGGGTGAGAGACTAGTGATTGGAGCAGACTTCAGTGGGCATGTTGGTGAAGTGAACAGAGGGGATGAGGAAGTGATGGGTAGGTATGGTGTTAAGGAGAGGAATGCAGAAGGTCAGATGATTGTGACTTTTGCGAAAAGGATGGACATGGCTGTGGTGAATACGTATTTTAAGAAGAGGGAGGAGCATAGAGTGACGTACAAGAGTGGAGGAAGATGCAAACAAGTGGATTATATCCTATGTAGGAGGGCAAGTCTGAAGGAGATTGGAGACTGTAAAGTGGTGACTGGGGAAAGTGTAGTTAAGCAGCATAGAATGGTGGTCTGCAGGATGATGTTGGTGATCAAGAAGCGGAGGAGGAGTGTGAAAGCAGTGCCAAGGATTAAATGGTGGAAGTTAAAAAAGGGTGATTGTGAGGTGGAGTTCAGGGAAGAGTTAAGACAGACACTGGGAGGCAATGAAGAGTTACCGAATAGCTGGGTAACTACAGCAGAGCTAGTAAGGGAGAATGTTAGGAAGGTGCTTGGTGTGACATCTGGACAGAGGAAGGAGGACAAGGAGACATGGTGGTGGAATGAGGAAGTACAGGAGAGTATACAGAGGAAGAGGCTGGTGAAGAAGAAATGGGATTGTCAAAGAGATGAAGTAAGTAGACATGAGTATAAGGAGATGAGGCGCATGGCAAAGAGAGAGGTGGCAAAGGCTAAGGATAAGGCATATAGAGAGTTGTATGAGAGATTGGACACTAAAGAGGGAGAAAAGGACCTGTACCGATTGGCTAGACAGAGAGACAAAGCTGAGAAAAATGTGCAGCAGGTAACGGTGATAAAGGACAGTGAGGGAAATGTACTCACAAGTGAGGAGAGTGTGTTGAGTAGATGGAAAGAGTACTTTGAAGGGCTGATGAATGAAAAGAATGAGAGAGAGAAGGTTGGATGATGTGGGGATAGTGAAACAGGAAGTGAAGCAGATTAGCAAGGAGGAAGTAAGGACAGCTATGAAGAGGATGAAGAATGGAAAGGCTGTTGGCCCAGATGACATACCAGTGGAAGCATGGAGGTGCTTAGGAGAAATGGCAGTGGAATTTTTAAAAGGATTGTTTAATGAAATTTTGGAAAGTCAGAGGATGACTGAGGAGTGGAGAAAAAGTGTTTTGGTGCCTATCTTGAAGAATAAGGGTGATGTGCAGAGCTGCAGTAACTACAGAGGGGTAAAATTGATCAGTCACAGTTTGAAGTTATGGGAAAGAGTAGTGGAAGCTAGGTTAAGAAGGGATGTGATGATTAATGATCAGCAGTACGGTTTCATGCCAGGAAAGAGCACTACAGATGCAATATTTGCTCTGAGAGTGTTGTTGGGGAAATACAGAGAAGGTCAGAAGGAGTTGCATTGTGTCTTTGTGGACTTAGAGAAAGCATATGACAGGGTGCCTAGAGAGAAGTTGTTGTATTATATGAGGAAGTCGGGAGTGGCTGAGAAGTATGTAAGAGTGGTACAGGATATGTACAAGGTTAGTGAGACATTGGTGAGGACTGCGGTGGGAGTGACAGATACGTTTAAGGTGGAGGTGGGATTACATCAAGGATCAGCTTTGAGCCCTTTCTTATTTGCAGTGGTGATGGACAGGCTGACAGATAAGATTAGACAGGAGGCCCCGTGGGCTATGATGTTTGCAGATGACATTGTGATATGCAGTGAGAGTAGGGACCAGGTTGAGGAGACCCTGGAGAGGTGGAGATATGCTTTAGAGAGGAGAGGCATGAAGGTCAGCAGGGCTAAAACAGAATATATGTGTGTAAATGAGAGGGAGGGTAGAGAAATGGTGAGGATGCAGGGAGTAGAGTTGGTAAAGGTGGATGAGTTTAAGTACTTGGGATCAACAGCTCAGAGTAATGGTGAGTGTGGAAGAGAGGTGAAAAAGAGAGTACAGGCAGGGTGGAATGGGTGGAGAAGAGTGTCAGGTGTGATTTATGACAGACGGGTACCAATAAGAGTGAAAGGGAAGGTCTACAAGAGGGTAGTGAGACCACCTATGTTATATGGGTTGGAGATGGTAGCATTGACGAAAATGCAGGAGTCAGAGCTGGATGTGGCAGAGTTAAAGATGTTAACATTTGCACTGGGTGTGACTCCGATGGACAGGATTAGGAATCAGTATATTAGAGGGTCAGCTCAGGTTGGACAGTTTGGAGACAAAGCAAGAGAGGCGATATTGCGTTGGTTTGGACATGTGCTGAGGAGGGATGCTGGGTATATTTGGAAAAAGATGCTAAGGATGGAGCTGCCAGGTAAGAGGAAAAGAGGAAGGCCTAAGATACGGTTTATGGATGTGGTGAGAGAGGACATGCAGGCAGTTGGTGTGAAAGAGCATGATGCAGAGGACAGGAAGAAATGGAAACAGATGATCCGCTGTGGCAACCCCGAATGGGAACAGCCGAAAGAAGATGATGATGATGATTTTCTTAATGGCAAAAATGTAAAATGTGAAATATAACACTTGACATATGTACAAAAAGCATATAGCACATACAAATGTGTGCTTACTATAAAAATGCTTGTCAAATAAACCATTTAATAGTATAGTCTATTATTTGAAAGACATTTAACATTTAAGGTCTCATTTAGACCAGGAATGTGATCTGCCCTAAAGAAAACCTGCCACCTGAGCTCCTTGTATTCCAAGGCATTATTGAATTCTGTAACAAAAATACAAATTTCTTAAAGTTAGGGCACTCCAGAGCATGTTTGGCTAGAGCATTGTTAGTGTCTTTATTTCTAATAGCCAAATGATGTTCATAAATCCTTTTGTAAAGGACTCTAGTTGTTTTTCCCACATAAAAATTGATAGGTGGAGCATGTAGCCAATTATACTACCCACATACTTTTGCAGTTGTATCTGCCTTTACTGACCATCATTTTATTAATGTGTGGAAAAAATGTATTTTTGATGAGTCAATAAACCTGCATTGTTTGCAGTTATAACATGGGTAGGTACCAGTGGCTCCTCCAACAGTTTTGTGTTCTCCTATTTCTAAAATAGACTTTACACTTGCAACCGTTTTTTAAATGAAGTGTGGGTGGTCCCCTAATACTCTAGCTAAGTCTCGGTTTCCCAAAATAACTTTCCAGTTGTTGGAAATTACTTGTTTAATACTGTGACAGTCAATACTAATAGGAACAGGAAAGACACAATCCATTTGTTTTCTTTCCCACTGTTGTTATTAGTTATAAACCCACTAGTTAAAATTGGTGGGAACTTGTCCATCCTAACCAATAATATCCGCTCAAAAATTTCCCTCAGTATTTCATATGGATACCCTCTGTGGAGAAACAGGGACCTCTTACCCACTGTTTTTGCAGCCTTGAGAATTAAAAGCAGTGGGTAAGAGATCCATTAATGAGCTGCTTAGTAAATTCAATAGATTTGAATAGCCCTTTTTGCAAGCATGTTTATTCCTAATTGAGTTTGTTTTGATAAGCAGTCTCTTTTAAGGTTCATGGAAAATGTTGTGTCTATGTGCATGGGTTGGCTTTAGGAGCACCCATATCCCCCCATATGTTTGCTCCAACCTATCATTTATAGAAAGCTTATTTGACCAGCTAAATAGATATAACATCATGTACTTTTAAGTTTTTCATTGTCAATGGTAAATATACTTGGGATGTTGGTCTTTATTCTGTTGATAGTTTGATAGTTTTGTAGGCATCGTTAAATTTGTATAATAACCAATAACAATTTAGGTAAATATGAGACAAGGAATTGTTTTTATTGATATTATACCTTACTAAGGATAAGGCTAACATTGTACAAAGTAGGTTATATAGAAATCAAGTTGCTGTATGTAACACTAAATAACAAGAGCTGCTACACCCATTAAGTGAAAAAAGAATATTCCCAGAGGACAATTTACAAGAATTATGCATAATACTTTGAATAGGAGGGAACAACATATAGCCCTTGATATTTTATTTATTTACTTTACTTAATTTTATCTAAACTTGTTTACTGGGGTAGGGCAGTGACCAGAATGACATAAGTAAACATAGTAAAAATAATGGAGACATTCCATAGCACACATTACTGTATTACAATCATATTAAGAAAATAATAATAATAATAATAATAATAATAATAATAATAAAAATAATAACAATAATAATAATAATAATAATAGTACCCATTTGCTAACCATATAGGCCCACTGGACACACAGTCCCTTTTCAGGGGCAATCGAGGAGCAATGTCTTGCTCAAGGTCACACAGCATGCAAATGATTTCTGAGGTAATCAAATCGTGTACCACGGGAACTACAACTCACAGTCTTAACCCTCTCTGCCACTTAAAATATTAAATATATGCAGTGTATTAGTAGCATTAACAATGTATCAAAGATTTCTTTACATAATATAGGTATATATATATATATATATATATATATATATATATATATATATATATATATATATATATATATATATATATATATATATATATATAGGTGCATATATATATATATATATATATATATATATATATATATATATATATAGATAGATAGATAGATATAGATAGATAGATATACACATGTTGCTTTGTTCTCCAGGAGATAAATTGAGTGTGAAAGAAGAATCCAGATTTTAGAAGATGGAGGGGAGGAGGGGGAAAAAGGTACTATGACTAGAGGGCTGCATTTGCATTTGTCATATTGAGATACAAAGGTTTTAAACTGTGGTGTGAATTTGTAATAGCTGGAGATTTCTGTGAGGTATGGTGGGAGAGATTGGCACACTTTAGGGGCAAGAATAGAGAAACTATGATCAGTGCAGTGACGTTCTGTTCTAGGGGTTTTGAAGTATTCTGCCGACTGGGAATGGCATCTTAGATTGTAAAAGGAGTGCTGGGAATAATTTTGGAATTTGAGTATCCTGTTGTAGTAGCAGTAATTGCAGAGAGCTAGGTAACAGGTCTGCTCTTTGCTGAATGGGCAACCATTTATCTTTCTTGAGGGATAGGAAGTAATGTTCATATCTGGGGCTATAGTAGCATAAATGTTTCGATAGAGGAGCTGTAGTAAAGACATTTTAAGTAAACACAGACATAGAATTGTGACAGATTTTGCCTGAATAAACACCTGTGCTATCCAAAAGTTTGTGGATACTTTGAATTTTGAATAAATTATTGTCTTTTGTACTTTTATATCACAACTCCATATACTTTGTTATCTTATGCCCATACTTGGAAGATACTACTGGCACTGATATAACTAATGACAGGAAAAAGGAATGGTTAGGCCTATCACCAATTATTCATTTATTAGTAGAGAGAGTGATAGAGAATTGTAATACTTTGCTAACTAATGCCAGTACTATACAGATGGTGGATTTGAAACCTAGTTTTTTAAGCAAAGTTAGGTCTCCTTAATGTGATGCAGTACATGTAATTTAATCTTGTGCACAGACTAAATTAAGAACTGTAATAACAAAATGACTACTAATATTTTTTTATGCTGACTACTAGACAATAGGCAGTGTGCGTATAGCTGTCCGTGAATGGAGCTGCTTTTATATGGGAATGTCAGAACCCAGTATACAGAGTTGGTTAGTAGCCTGTCAGGTGCTGGGATGTGTAATACTGATAAAGCCCTAGTCCTTTCACCCAGGTGCACTTATGACCTGATCACTGTGCACAAGTGAGTAAATGACTTAGGATGCACATCCTTGGATGTTATGCACAGGGACATGATGGAGCTCTCAGAATATGCGTCTGGAAAGGGAATGAAACTAGTGTTGAATACTATCCTACTGTCACCAAGAATGATCCTGCAGTACAAACAAAAGATAATTGACTTTAATTATTGACTTAACTACTGGTATCGTTTTAGGGGGATCCAATGCATATGTAACAGCTTGGGATGAGATGGTTGACAAACCTGGCTGTATTGCTAGGGATGGTCTGCATCTTATGGCTTCCATATATTGGTTAAAACTTTTTCTTGCCCCATAGTGCCTTTTTTAGACAAGTTCATTCTCCTCAAATTACCAACATAGCCAATCACAGTCAAAATCATATAAAAGTATCATTGCTCAGTGCTAGAAGCCGAAACAAAAAGTTGTACCCCTTACAGGCAGTCACAACCCTTAAAATTATTGATGCATGCATAATTACTAAAACATGATTTCAGAACAATTAAAGTACCTCTGCAGTGAGGGGTTTTCAGACCCAATGCCAATTTGGAAGCTGTAGCTAGTGATAGTGTAGCTAGTGGTAGTGTATCTGTGGTCCTTGGTAAATTGGTGGGATTGTTGACTATGCTTCTAAGATACCATTTCACTTCCAGACTCATAATGCAGGACAATGACCTTGAACTCCTCCACATTCTTCTTATGATAAACAAAACCCAGTACCACATAGCAGCCAGCTACCATACCTGCTCTCTGACACCAGCAAACCATTAGGCATATCTTAACAACTGACATCTCTAACTGTAGAACCGTGCACTGTCCTCTCCGGTGATTTCAACTATCACTTCATTAACTGGGGAATCGATACCACTGTAAATAAGCATGCTTAGGATTCCTGGATTTCATTAATGCCAACTTCTTGGACCAAATATGACTATTCCCAGTGAGGGGCTCAAAATATTAGACCTTATTCTCAAAAATATAGCCCTCCTCAAGCACAGAGACCACAGTTATCAAATCACTAGTCAAATCTGACTGTTGTGCTGTAACAATTATTCTAAGTGTGAGACCTGAGACAACTTAAAATGTCAGTATTCTCAGAGACTACTCTAAGGCAAATCTACTCTAATGAATGCCCTGATGAAATTCAAACAGCTCACACAGAGAGGTGACCCTGCTTCACATGCTACAACTTTGATCAATAAATTCTACACCCACATCCAAGCTGACATTGAGGTCTCAGTCCCCATAACGGGTCCTCGTTACATGGTCGACATTTCAAAAAGTCGACTTTCATATGGCCGAAACCATATGATCGACTTTCAGAATGCCGACCATGTAAAATAAACATAAAAACACAACAAACAATTACTGCCCCCCCACCCCCCATAACTTTAATATACCAACTCCCAGATTGCACTACAGTGTAGAAGTGGGAAATTTTCCGATTCTGCACTGTGTGGAGATAGCAGTTCCCCATGGCCGGCTTTTCAAAAGTCGATCATATGGTCTCGGCCATATGAAAGTCGACTTTATGAAAAGTCGACCATATGAAGGGGACCCCCCCCCCCATAACAAATAAGAACAAACCTATTTGTTGGACCCCAGTGTTAAACTATATAATAGGAGGTAAAAACACCTAGCCCATAAAAGGAAACTTGACACCCCATCAGCATAAGAAGAGCGCAGAATAATCAATAAATAACTTAGAATCAAAATCCTATCTTCACAGAGTATGAATTGTAGCTTGCCATTCAAGCTTAGGGTAACCACAAAGCCTTCTTCAATTATGTTAGGAACCTGAGACATAATAACCAGCAATACTTCGAGAAAATACAAAATAACATTACATATGCATCTTCGATGAAATTGCCAACAAATTCAGCTCAGCTTTACCACCTTATCTCTCCCAAATTATTCACAGCATATTAGCATGCCTATACTTCCACAAATCACCCACGAGGTAGTCCTAAGCTCTCTCTCAGTGTTCATGGGCCTTGACAGTTTGATAGTCTATCTTCTTGTCAGCACCAAACACTGCCTATCTGACTGCTTATTACATCTGCCCAATCTCTGATGTTCTACTGGATTTGTGCCAGAAGTATGGAGAAGTGCTCAATAAAGGGGAGACCAACAACTGACCCAGGCAGCTGTAGACTTATCAGCCTCACCAACCTTAGTGGTAAGGCAATAGAATGCATCATTATGGCCCTCATAAACAAGGACATAAGCAGTCATCAAACCCTGAAACTGAGACAAGTTTGTTTGTTAAAGACAAATACTACCTCTTAAACCTGGTGGACTTTTCTGAACAAGTCACTAAGACATTAGATTTAGATAAACTGGTTCACACAGCATTCTTGGACTTGGCCAAAGCTTTCAGTATCATCCCACAATTGGGCATCAATGATACACGAATCCAAGTAAATGTAAACCTCCATGTAACGTGATGGATATCAAATTTACTTACCTACAGAAATTAGTCTATTGGTGTAGCAGACTCACTCATAAATAAAAGACTGGGCAGTTACCAACAGTGTCGTTTAGGAATCAGTCCTGGGACCACTCCTTTTTTGTTTCTACTTGTCTGATGTTAACTTGACATCAAAGGCCTGTGGCTGATGAAGTTTGCTTATGACTGCAAACTCGGAGCTGTCATCCTCCTTGAATTATACTGACCATCTTAAATATTTTCCATTTCCTACCAACTACTGCAGATCTCTGTCTTGCTTACTGAACCTCAAAGGATCTATTCCTTTGCAACCTCCTGCTCATTAACACATACCATCAAAACTAATACCACCCTAAACACCTACTCAAGAGACCAAAACTGCCACTTCAACTTAAATAGATTCTGCTTGCGAGGTAAATGTCTTTTCCAGAGAATACCTCTTTTATGGAATAGATTCCAATCAGAGGTGAAATTGATTAGCTCCATGACCCTTTTTAACTGAATAGTGAATGACTGGATGGGCAGTTGTAAGTACAACCCTGGTCTGGCCCCTCTAACCATTATAGAAAGGGGCCCTGTGAACCATTTTCTAGTATGCGTTATTGTGTGTTTTTGGTTATTTCTTGCATGCTAACAGAGTGCTTTATTGAGGCATTATGGAAAGGGGCTGAAACTAAGTCTGGGTTTGGAATAAATTCATGGTTTAGTAAATCTGTGGGATCACTGACAATGCTGCAAATGGTCCACTGTATCAACAGCCTAGTGTTAATCTGTGATATTCTTTGCATGGGTTTGTGGTCTGTTTCAACTGAATTCTTTACCATAGACTTGTTCATGGAATTTCTCACATCCACATGCTGTTATTATCAGTATTTTTTCTTTCTAAGCACATCCCTTTTGTGCATCTGTAAATGCTTTTGACCCAGTAAAAACTGGTCAGTTGCCGTGCATGTTTATAGCTCCTATACCACTGCGACTAACATATATTTACAGGAAAGGTGTCTCATTCAAATCATAATGCATTGATGTAGGTACATCAGTATCTAGTCTATTTTTGAGCTTTCAGAACTCTTTTCCCATTTATAGCTCCATTTCTTAGGTAGCATTTACTGTATTAGCTTTCTTTGCAGCATCATTATCTCAGACATATCAGGTATAAACTTTGCAAGATACTGCGTCATTTCCAGAAACCTCTGTAATGTCTGATTGTCTTCTGGCTTTAGCATTTGCCCATTTTCTCTGTTTTTTAAATCAGGTTTCATTTCCACCAACATTGGAATATGACCTACCTATTTTCATACTTTTAATTTGCTTGTACTTAACTGGAAGCATTTTGCCTTTTTTTTATAAAGTATATTGTCTTAATATTTTTATTTGTCGGGCTCATGTCATGTTTTCCTGTGTGTGATTCCATGTTGTTAGAATATCAACTACAATTACAATTACAACACCTTCTAAACCCTCAGTTACTTTTGTAACCATACTGTGGAATACCTATGGTGCTGATGAAATACCAAACGTGAGTTTATGTAATCTATACTTTTCTGATGGTTTATTATCTGTTGAAATTTTAGAGATTAATAGAATGGTCTTTCTGGTGCATATCAACTGGTGGAGGCATTTAAGGGTGGAAAGGGGAATGTGGGAATATGTCTTTGAAGTTGTCTGTCTTTAGCATGATTTAAGGAGCAGTTACGGCATATACTGAGCAACCTTTTTCATACACCATTAATTTGATTGGGACTCTGTTTTATTTTGAAGTATGAAGAACAGGAAAGTGTAGCAGAGGGACAATACCATGTTTCTAACAGGGGATTTTAAGACAAAAGCTTTTGTCTAAATGGTCACCCTGGTTAGCATATTTTGGTGAAGGCTTCTGATTAGAATTCACTTCTAAAATTAAGGACTGGTTTGATACAAACCTTCCATTTTAATGCTTTATCATAGTGTAGCATCTCAAACCATACCTGAAGGCACTGAATGCATCCAGTGGGTGAGAATGCATTCTAATTCCTGCAGTAGAAATTAATTATTCTACATGATGTGCTGTTGTTTATATATTACATTGTTCACATTAGATTGTTGCAGCTTTTTTAAAAAAAGAAATAATTAGAGCCAAAATAATGAGTGAATAGTATGGTCATTGTTGTAAAGGAAGTCAAGAGTTATATTTGTATTGATCTGCAATCTGAATAGAGTGAGAGCAGTACCTATTGCTTACAGTTCAAAAGCAGTCACAAGAACGCCAAATGCAAGCTTTATTTTCAGCACTAATGCAAACCAGTGCTTCTGGTAGGTAACACTATGTGAAACAAACTCCAAATTATTCTTTATTTGCAAAAAGTTGCAAAGAATTATCATTAACATAGTGTGTGATTTTTTTATTGTTGAAATGTGTATGTTAAGTCATCATCTCAACTGAGCACTTTAAATTAAAGACTGGTACTAGTGAGACAGCCCCTACAGTTATGGAGGTACACAAGAACAAAATACTTGAATCTTTGAGATCTCTACTCTTTTAACCAGAAAAAAAATAGATAGATAGATAGATAGATAGATAGATAGATAGATAGATAGATAGATAGATACATAGATAGATAGATAGATAGATAGATAGATAGATGAAAATAAATTCTGATCAGACTGACTACAAGAAGATTTGCCAGGCAAGTGAACATATGGCATGGGGGAGTAATTTAATAATATTGGAAGGTTTTGCTCAGGATAGCTTTGTTAACTCGAGGATCCACATAGAACCTTATAGTATTCTGCATTTGATTGCATCTGCCTTAGGAAAAGGAGCGTGTACCTTTATGTACGTCAGTTTTCAACTTGTAAACTGGCATTACAGATATTAAATATTCACTGCAGAGCCTGGGCTCTCATATCGTCTGGTGATTATCATTGTCATCTAGTGTAGTTTAACACCCACCTTTGTAATGTAGGGTCAAGAGACCCAGGCTAGCATCGTGTGCATATACAGCAGCATTATTAGTGTATCAGTTTCAGATTAAATAGCTGAGATGCCACCAAATGATGGATTATATACAGTCTGGTATTTAACCCTTTATACTTAAAGTTACATTATTTTCCTTCTAGTTTTGGCTAACCTTAGTAGTGGGTTGATATTTGAGGGCTTGCATCATTATCACCTTGATATAATCATTTGCAGGCAAATAGTGTTCTTTATTGATAGCTGTTTCCCTTACTGGGCTGCCCATTTGAAAAAAAAATACTGATTAAAATTTGATGCAGTATTTTAACACTCTATTCGTGTACTACTGGGTGACTAAACTGTAGTTTGTTAGTGCAGCACCTTTTATGACAGGGTAAGCAGTTTCTGTTGTGTAATCTGAACTGAATTGTTCTTTCACCATGTTTGACTTATGTAGCTGCAGCATCATAGTTTCAGAAAACCATATTTTATATTGCTGGTACAATTTGTAAGGTATGATGCAGTCTGTTTCTTTTCCTGTTGCATAGTCATTCACGTTATTAATACTGTGCTGACTGTCACTGAAAACTAACTGTGTTTATTTGTAAATACTTTAATTCATTTATGTAGGTAGTTAGATTGCGGTTTGTGCTTGCATTTCCCCAGCAAGCTAAGTTGGGAGTTTGTAGGATCAGGTCCTAGAGAGTAGATGGATTTAGTTGTTCTTACACCAATAGCATTGCTGACAGTAAACAATTTTTACTAATAATCTTGGTCTGCATTCATTATTCCCCTTTGGTACAGGGACATTATATCTTATTACTGTTTTATTTAAGTTTCCATCCTGTTTAATTTCTTCAAATACTTATTTTTTTACATATCTTGATGGTAATGGACCCCATTCCTAAGTCAGGGCAGAATTAAAGTTCAGAAAATCAATATTGCTTCAGTCTTTGATTTTTGCCAAGAGTGCTGTTCTCAGCACATGATATATGCCCAGAATTGCCTCTTTCTGCACTTCATATAGGGTAACATGCATTGGTAACATATATAAGTATGACTGTAAATTCTTTTTTACAAATCCTGTTGCTTCTACTACTACTGAAACTAGCTGGGTTTCTTTCTTCTGCAGTGATCATTTCTGTAAGCAAATCCTGTTATTTTAAGACTTTGTGTTTTACAGTATGTAAGCCCCTATAGTCGCTAGGTTTAGTAATTTCAATGATCAACAACACTATTTTTTTCTTGGACTACTATGTCTGGTTTTCTTGTATCTATTTTCTGAACTGTTGTAATGGATGATCCTATGTAATATAGATGTTATCATTGTCAACAATGCTTTGTGGTCCATGTTTCTACAGCTTCTCAGCTACCTATATTGTAGTTTTTGCACAATCCCCAATGCAACAAGCTTGCCACATTATTATGCCTTTCATTATATAGACCCTCAGCCATGAATGTGTCAAACCCAGCAGAGAGGTTAACTGTTTCAGTTTCTGTTGTACAGAACCTGCTTTTGTCTGTTTCTCCCACTATTTCAATGTACTTTGTAAACCAGTGTGTATGTATTCTACTGTCTTGGGGCACCATTATTAGCCTTTCATCTTTTGGTTTCAGTTCACCTCTTTTTAATCATTCCTGCATTAAATCTTGATCAACATGAGGTTGTTCCAGAATTTTAATACACTTTACACCATATTTGTGGATTTCCAATTTTCTCCTTCTCTTCTGGTCTTTTTATTTACATTATTTCTTTTATTTTTGGCACTTTCAGTTGTAATGTGACTTTTGTCTATTGCTGGTTTAATATCCCTTCCCATTTTGTTCCAAAATGTTTCTGATAAACTAAGCAAAGATGTAATCTTAGACATCTTATCTTCATGATTTAGAACTTTCTCTATGTTTGGATCTGATGAGGTCAGCAAATATGTATGTAGTCTCTCATTTGCAGGTCTATACATTTAGTTAGTTTCAAGGAGGCTCATGCCTCTTTCAAAGCAAGGGGGTATATAATCTTTGTATGCATTGTTTTTGATATACCATTTGGTAGGCATACATGTGATTTAATACTTTTTTGGGGCCAGTCATTCACACCCGAGCTGTAAGTTAGAATAAGAAGAGCAAATGGATTTATAGTTTAGACTTTATTTGTAGATGTCAAGGCTATTCTCAATATTAGATTCAGTCTTCCTTAATAAGCTTTGTTCTCAAACGTTCATGTTTTATTGCCAATCCTTCGTCTACTCCCAAAGATTTATACACTCCCTCCTGCTCAAGTTCAGGTATATCATATTCCTGTCATAGGTTGATGTTTTCTTGGTGCCACAGCTTTCCTATTATAAATGTTGCTTTTGCATATTTATTAAGTCTGGATATTATTCTTATATGTTATATCATCTGAGAAAGGTTTAAACATTTGTAGTTGAGCCTTCAGTTCCTCATCTGATGAACTATACAATTTTAAATCATCCACATGAGATGTCTTAAACCAGGTTGGTCTGTGGGAGTTAAGCTCTTAATGAGAAAACAGTTTAATGGTTAAGGACAAAACAGCAGCAGTTACACAGAATCACCCTGGAATATCCCCCTTTAAATTTTTATTCATGGAATAATAATTTGCCCTCTGCCGTGGCTTAGCTGCAAAGTAGTTTGCCACTGTTTCATAGTCACTGTGATGTGATATTCAGGTGGTTTCTAAAAACCTGGGCACTTATTTTATAATATGAAAACTAGTATATGTCTAATCCCAATATGTGTACATCTCCTTTTGATTTGTGTGTAAAGAAATGGCTACTTTACATATTTGTTTTAGAAACAGAATGGTACATTCATGCATAAACCTCTCTGGTGGAAATCCCATATTAATAAACTGTTGTGTAATAACTACCTCAGGACCACAGTGAAACATGCCAATGAAGAACTTAAGAATACTATTAAAAAATGTAAATCAGTATGACCCAAAGGTTGTCACAGATACTAAATGAAACAACACATCTTTATTCAGTTATATCAGGAAATTAAGGAATGTTCAACAATGCACTGAGCTCATTCATAGTTGAGTCACTCATTCTGACTCCAGTGATATAGCCAATATATTACCAGACAATTTTAATACTAACTTTATCCCATATACAGACACTATTGCTCCCACCATCCCTAAAATGTAGTTTCCCATAAAGTCACTGTGGTTCATGTCCTAGATTCCCTGTCAAAGGCTGAAAAATAATACTTCCAGGGGACCAGGCAATATACCAGGCTACATTTTCATCAATGCAAGATATGTGCTATCTGGGCATGTACTTAAACTGCTTAACCTCAGCCTATCCTATCCACAAGGTTTGTGCCCGAGGCCTGGAG
The DNA here is from genome assembly GCF_019279795.1 of Protopterus annectens. NCBI lineage: Eukaryota > Metazoa > Chordata > Ceratodontiformes > Protopteridae > Protopterus > Protopterus annectens. Next base: position 746,154,619 of record NC_056733.1, on the reverse strand, counting down.
AATAGCGACTATGACTCACTTACACAAGGGTGGCCCCTCTACAGATGCAGGTATTTACAGGCCATCAGTCTTACTAAGCCTTGTATGCAGATGACTGAACGTATTATAACAGAACTCATTTATTTGTTTACTGTGATTGTACAACTGGGTAGACAAGCTGTCCCGTTTTAGCAGAGCCCTGGGGATAAAAGCTCCTCAATAAAATGATAAAACTATAAAACAATAGTTAATGTATTTTAGATGATAAACATAAATACACTTTAGGTCAATATAAATCAGTAAAGGTTTGATAAATTTTTTTTACACCTGATACAGAAATATTACTCAGTAGAATAAAAATGTCATACAGTGTTATATTTGAGGACAAGAAAATGAAAACAGATTATTTATGATTGACATATAATGCAATTTGTTATAAAGCCTTATGGCAGAACATTTTTTGTAAATTTTGAGTTTGACAAAAAAGTCTAGGAGGTTCTTTGACGTATAAAGACCAGTAGACCAGATTGAAGTTATACCTGGAGTAGTATGAGATCCATTTAGTGAGTAGAGAGCCTATGGTGAGAAAGAGGGAGAGAGAATGGCAGCATTAGGTTAGACAGCATCGCCAAGTATTTTTTGGTGATCTTTTAAGTGTAGTCTGCATTGTTTTCTTATATTCTAAGAGAGAGAGAGAGAGAGGGTCTGGAATTCCAGATTTTAGTGAGAAAGGAGGAGTATAGAGAGTCTCCAGCAGCATTGTTTGATTTAGTTGCAGATATCAATATTTATTTAGAAGACTGTAGTGAGCTTTTGGGACTGTAGAATTGGAGAATATTGTTTAGGCTTGAGCATTTATCTGGGTCATATATGAACTTAAGTGTTGTAACAAGCTGTGACATACACAACCTAACTGATCTAGACCCCAATCACTTTTGTTTGGGGAAAGGCAGGTCCTGTCTCCTGAACCTAGTAAATAACTTTGAAAATGTTACTGAGGTTGTGGACAGTGATCAGTCTGCGAAAAATGCTTATCTTGATATGGCCAAGTGTTTTGATACTATACCCCAATGCTGTTATTATTGAAAACTTAGACCAACTTAATGTAAACCCCTGCACTGTGTGCTGAATTACAGACTGGTTATCCAACAGATCCCAAGTTATGATCATTGCTGATATCGTTTCAAGAAGAAATTGTAAATAATGGGCATTACCTCTCTTCTGCAAGAGATATTATAGGCAATAAGCCCACCCACTAAGCTCAAAACATGGGAGATCGTTTTCCTCAGTCTTCATTGGAGAAATCTCACTGTCCCTATGTACTCCTTGAGCATGTACAACCCTCCTTTCCAAACAGTGTCCCTAATGAAGGTCAAAGTGTCTCCAGTCTTGCTATGAACAGTCTCGGCAATAAGCCACTCACCCCTTCTGAGTCACTTGATGATTTGCCAAAACCTCTTTGAGCTCTCCAGAAGGTCCTGACTACAGATTGTGGTATTTGAAGAGTTTTACATGTTTTTCCCATGTCTGCATTGGTTTTCTGCAGGTGTTTTAATTTCTTCCCTCTTCCTAAAACATGCTGATTAACTGGTTACACTATATTGTCTTTATATGTGTTTTATTCATCCCTGCCCTTGAGGCCTAGGCCATGTCTAAAATGTGCCCTAGAAGGACCATTTCAGTTCACCAGCTAACCAGTAAAGTAAATATTCCTGACTAGTAATTATTTTCAGGCCCTGTAATACCAAGCTTTTTGTCTTCTGCTTCTATGGGTTGGAAATCAGTCCTAATGTTCATCTGATATAGATAGACAGATAGATCACAAATCAGTCTCATTCGAAGTAACTATCACACCTGACCCCCCACACACACCTATTAGGAACTAAACTAAAAAATGTCCATCACCTAAAAGGAAAGGCCCATATTTGTGCCAAACTGGTAGTTAATGTTAATGATGTCATATATACTGAGCCTGTGGACATAGTTAACCTGTTGGCCAACATGTTCTCTGAAAACTTCACTCCCCTTTCCCTGCCACATGTACCCTATGACATCCTTACCACCTGTGCGCTACCTTGTATCTGTAAAGAGCAGGTCATAAACACACTCTCTAAGGCCAAAAACACAGCATCTATGGGACCTGATAACATCCCAAGCTGCATCATACATGGGCTCCAACAAGAATTAGCAACACCACTGGGTACTCTTTTCAATCATAGTCTAAGCACCAGCTTCATCTCAGCTGAATGGAAAACAGCTACCATTATGCCTTTGCCTAAAGGTGGTGCTTCCACTGCCTCTGGGAACTATAGACCTATTAGCCTGACTAGCCTTATCTGCAAGGCCATGGAACAAATCATCATGGACCTTATCAACAAAGATATAGGTAATCTCTCAACACTTGACTCTACTCAGTTTGGATTTATCAAAGGGCGATCATGCCTGTTAAACCTGGTGGACTTCTTTGAGACAGTCACCAAGGCCCTGGATTAGGGGAAATATGTGCATACAGCCTACCTAGACTTAGCCAAGGCTTTTGACACTATCCCCCCTGAGGCCTCATTGACAAAATCACCTAACTAGGTATCAATCCTTATATCATTAGATGGGTAGCTAACTGTCTCACTGATAGAACACATATAGTCAAAGTAGGGAAATCCACCTCCAGCTGCAGACCTGTAACCAGTGGTGTTCCACAGGGATCAGTCCTGGCACCTCTGGTGTTTGGAATCTATTTCTCCGAAGTACAAGCAAAAACTAAAGGTCTGTGGCTGACAAAGTTTGTTGATGACTGCAAACTGGGAACGGTCATAGAATCTCCAAATGATGTCAACATCCTACAAGAGGGTCTTACGCAAACAAATGATTGGTACCAAAGTCATGGCCTTAAACTCAATGCAAAAAAATGTATTATCATCCCTTTCGGTAAGAGCAATGCTTGTGCTAACTACCACATCAGTAGTAACACCCTAAATACGCAATACTGAGTGGTGAGAGACCTGGGCACACAGGTTGACAGCAACCCTACCTTTGATCACCATGTCTCCACAGTAGTAAGAAGGGCATTGTTAATCTCATAAGAACATTGCCTCGAGAAAAAAAGATGTTATAACCTCCCTGTACTCTTCCCTCATCAGGCCAATAATTGAGTACAACACCCCTTTTGGTATGTACCTTTTCAGGCACGTGTAGCAACTGGAGAGACCACAAAGGTTCTTTGCAAGGAAAAGTCAAGGTCTTCAGCATCTGTCCTATGTGGATCATCTGAAATCACTGTCACTTTATTCTGTTTCATACAGACTACTCAGCAGTATTCTCTGCTTTGCATATAAGGTAGTCTCTGACCCATCTTTATTGGAAATGCTGCATATCTGCAAGTCAAATGGTACATGGGTTACTTGCTCTAAAGACCTTAACCTGGTATGTGACACTAATAGAACCTGTTGGAGGGACAGATTTGTCATCCAGATGTTACCACATCTTTAGAACAGACTCCTACTTCATGTTAAACAGAGCACCTTATTGGCCCTCTTCAAAAGCAATCTGGACGATTGGATGGGTAACAGTAAATTCAGCCTGGGGGTTCCACCTGTGTCAGTCGTGGACAGGGGCAATAGGTGCTGATCATGGAATTAAGGATAGAACTTGGCTAGGCTTGTAAGGGCCCTAGAAACATTAGTATAGTAACTTCCTGTGATCCTATAATACAGATGTGTGTGTGTGTGTGTGTGTGTGTGTGTGTGTGTGTGTGTGTGTGTGTGTGTGTGTGTGTGTGTATACGTGTGTGTGTGTGTACATGTGTGTGTTGCCTTTTAAGTTTTTGCAGGGGAGCAGGCCACACTGCACCCTCCACACCTCCTGCTAATTAAATACACCAACTCCAAGATCACACTACAGTGAGGAAAATGGTAAATATACAGTTACGTGCTGTACAGTGATCTCCATTTAAATGGTTCAAAGTTTCAAAACTTCGATCTTATGGTCTCGACTATAAGAAAGTCGACATTTTGAAACTTCGAAATATCTATCTATCTATACATATATATATATATATATATATATATATATATATATATATATATATATATATAGGGATTTCAGTATTTCGAAATTAAAATATCAAAGTCTCGACATACCGGTAAACCAGAAGCGCAAAATTCAAAATCCCAATGTATGGGATTTTATTCAAAGTCCCAAAGATTCTAGACTTCTTCTTTAGCATATATATTTTATACTAGTTCTAATTTTCCTACATTAAAAAGCCAGCTAGTGGCTATATCAAATTTTCACATGGGACACCAGGAATGTGCCTTCATCTTGCATACATTTTATAAGACTTTTCTCAGAAGAGTCTTTTTATTTAGGCACCCCAGTGACAGAACCTGTTCCACCTTAGGATTTAAACTTTGTACTGGAAACTTGACAAAACCACTATTCAAACTGACTTCTTCTGCTCCATTGAACTTCCATTCTTGGGGAAAAAAAAACTGTTTGCCGTAGCTGCCACTTCCGCTAGGCGAGTCTCAGAGCTTCAGGCACTTTCTTTAGCAGACCCTTACTTGTTTTTTTCATAATAACAGAGTGTCATTCCTTACATTTGCCAGTACGTTTTCACCAGTAATTCTAATAAAGCAGAGTACATTCTTGATACCTTCGATGTGTATAGAAATAGCAATTTTTGAAAGGATTCACAGCTGTTTATTTGCTTTGCAACTAACAAGCTAGGTAAAAAAGGTTTCCAAGGTTACTGTTTCCTGATGACTTTTGGATTGTATTGCCTATGTCTACATCTTGAACAAGTGGCCTCTGCGGATTAACTCTAAAGCTTCTTCAACCAGGACATTAACAACTTCTAAAGCCTTTTTCAGGTGTTGATTTTTAGATGGAATTTGCTCAGCTTCCACTTGGTCATCCATGTACACTTTCGTTAAACATTACAAGTTAAATTAATATCTATCTATCTCTCTCTCTCTCTCTCTATATATATATATATATATGTGTGTGTGTGTGTGTGTGTGTGTGTGTGTGTGTGTGTGTGTGTGTGAGTGGGTGTGTTTGTGTGTGTGTGTGTGTGTGTGTGTGTGTGTGTGCATGTGCATGTATCATATCATATCATACCATGCCATGTACCTACATTTAGTGTCTGAAATGACAAAACTTTCCAAGTGTCTCTATGGCTGGTAAATCACTCTCCATAACCTGCATTGACATAGATTTTATTGCTTGGGAAAACAATATAATGAAATGAATGCCACAAGTCCCATTTCTTCATCTAAGTTACCTGTAGGAGACAAAGTAGTCTGAGCTACAGCATCTCCTTGATGGTGATGATTTTGGAGGCTTACCAGCTCAGGGACTGGAAACAGGGCCTTTCCTATTCCAGTGCTGGACTTACAGCAGATTGTAAGGGACATGGAGGTTAGACATTATCAAAGCATTCTCCTGTAAAGTCCACTCATGAGACAGTTTCGTATTTCTATCAAGTTGTGATCTTCCACCCAACTGCCAAGAAATCAGCCTAGCATCCATTACCAGTTGGCATCCAGCAGTATATACAATGCACCCCCTCTTGGGTAATGGTACATTCTAAGTTGTCTACCCTGATTTTTCCATATTCTAGTGTCTGGAGTATGTCTGTACTTGACAGCCTTACATGGCATAGTTTGATGACTTCGCCAGAGAAGGCCTGGTTGGTAGAACTTGGTTAAGAAGTCATTACCTCGGCCTTCCCATAGCATTGGTCGTACAAGACACAATAAGTGTGGCTGAAGAGATTCATGTAGTCATTGGAGATGCATATGCTGATGTTTAGTTCAGCTTTTGGTGGGGCTTCCCTTACAGACACAGGAGTATATGCTTAGAGAAACAGTGTTTGACATTACCATCCTTTGTCCGAGTCTCTTATGACACAACACATTTTCCAGTGTGTATTTTCCTTAATTCAAGTGTTCTTCACTTGGCAGTCAGCAAATCCCTATCAACCATTTTCCAACTCTCATGCCAGATGTACTCAAGCCTCCGGATTATGGATCTTGGGTTAAGGGCGGAACTGCCTTTTTCTCATTGATTGGAAAGGATGCACTGAGGATACAAAGCCTTAGTCATTAAGATGGACAAGGATATTGGTAGCTATAATCTTCACTGTACCATTTGCACTTCTGGAGAATGCAATCAGCAATGAATTCTTAAAGAGACATCACACCCTCATAACTCTGCTTTTGGTGTCAAATTCTTGGTTCTGGAGTGGTGGACCATTTACAGCAGTTGGAATGTAGACCATCACTTCCTGCAGCAGAATTTTTTACAGTTACTGAATACGTAGCACTTCAATAGCATGTTGAGAAGGAGCTCAGCTAGGCTCCCTCGTCAGTCAGGCAGATTAGAGTCATTAGGTGCAGAACTGTATATAAATTAGCTAGAGATCTAGGCAATGTTTCTGGCCTTAAAGACTGTGGAAGAGGAGTAGAAATCAGAGCCCATCTTATCACACTGAACAGCCAAGCCATAATGTACTAAATGAACAAGTACTCTATTTTTCCATTTTCCTGAAAATATAATATAATAACAGGATTTAGAATAAGTACTTGAAAAAGACATTTTCATAGAATTTGGTATTTTAGTCCATAACACTTATTCAGTCTAACTTCTATTTCTTGCTATACTTACTACTTGTAACACTATCAATGTTCTTTGTCTAGCAATGCATACTTAGAATATGCACCAGGCTACAAAGCCAGCGAAAAAGATGCCACCAGTCGTGTATTAAATAGTTTATTCACACTGAATGAGTGTGAATAAACTATTTAATACAGGATTGGTGGCATACTTAGAATATGCTTTACTTTTGCCTGTAATAAATGCATTAGAATTATAGGTTCATATATTCATAGGAAATACCAGGGTAGCTGCCTTTGTGGACCATTTTAAGCTTAGCCAGTTTCCCTTTTTTGACAGAGTAACCTATCCCATTTGGGGACTTCCAAGATGGCAGCACACTGACTAACACCTTAATTCTAGCTCTACCAGTGTGAAAACAAAAACTTAGCAGAGAAAGCCAGTGGATTTGTGTTTATAGGTAAATTTCAGTAACTGCCTAGTAAGTGTACTACCTGGATGCCAGGAAAAAAGAAATACAGAGGACTTGTAAAAATTCAGCTACAAAACGTGAGGAAGAAACACTGACTGGGGAAAGTTCTGCAGCTGTTCAGCAAAAAGCAATGTAATCTCCTCACATGAATTCCAGTAATCTACAGGAAGATATAAGACAACTGCATACAGACCTGTTTAGAATAAACTAAACACTGATGGATTATATCAATACAAACACCAAAAGGTTGGAAAATGGAAAAAGTTTTAAACAGATATTCAGATGAGGTTATAAACCTGCAAAACCCAGAGGTCAAAATGAAGAAAAGGCTGGATGAATATGAGATTGCTCTGGGAGAGATGTTTCAAAAAATAATAGAATTAGATGACAGAGCAAGTAGGGAAAACTTGAGATTTTCAGTTATACCAGAGAAGCTGGAAGAAACAGACTGCATTAATTTTATGAAAGCACACATAAGCAACTGAGCTGGTATTCCACAGCAGGAGTTATTAGTTGAAAGGACATATCATGCGTATGCTCCAAACCTGGCTATGAGAAAGCAGCCCAGAGCTTTAATAGTAAAGATTCAGTCCTAACCAACAGAAGGAGTTGATTCTGGCAAAACTGTGGCAGAAGGACAAAGTACTAAAAGTGGGAGACAGCAGATTGTTTGTGGAGAATGATTACTCATTGTGCATCAAGCAGAAGAGGAACACATTTATTCCACTATTCAGGGAATGTCAAGATGTAGGTGTGAAAATCAAACTGCTGTACCCAGCTGTCTTCAAGGTATTCTTCCCTGGAGAGACAAAATTATGTTTAATGAAGTACATGCTAAGGAGGAAATACAAAAGTTTGTTCAACAAAAAGTAAGCTGTGAAACAGAAGGAGAGAACATTTCTTGTTCTGCTGGTAATAAATACCACAGAGAGACTGTACCTGTGAAACCTTATTCAATGTTTCAAAGGAAAATGTTGGAATGAAGAAAGGGAGCATGAGAGTTGACTAGATCTAAGAGTATGGTGGAAATGAAGCAGACAGGATTTGGGAGATGCAGATGAACAGAAATAAAACCAGTAACTTAATGTGGGTTTACAATGCAATAATTATATTTGTGAAATATGACAGAAGAAAATCTGGAAATATTGAACTTTTTCAGAATTTGTTGGACTTATGGGGGACTCTAAAGCATATGCCCCACTTCATGTCATTAATGTTTGGAAAAGTGCTTTGGTGGGGGGAGAGGAAGAAGAAAGCTAACTGTAAGTAAAGATTTTTTTTCTGAATAGTACTATTTTTGTGGTGTTTGGTTTTCTTTACATGCTATAAAGTAAAGTTTTCTCAGTTATGTTTAAGTGTAATTGGGATTGTAAACAGGTGCTGCTGTTTTTTTTTCTTTTCTTTCTCCTCTTCTTGTTCAGTTTTAAGAAATGTGAGCACTGCAATGTAAAAGAAAATATCCTGGTTAAAAAAGCATGACAAGAGAAAAATTTATTTGCTTTTTTCTCATTCTTAGCAAATGAAGTACAGTGGACCAAAGGATGGCAATAAATCCAGCTGAAACACACAGTTCAAATCCAAATCCAAAAAACATTTATTAAAATGTGAGCGTTTTCGCAGTCAGACAAATACTGCTTCTTCAGACTATTTTCTCATTCTTGCTTAGGGAAATGACTGAATTAAAGACCTTAGATTGATTTGGTAACATGTTTTAAGAGACAGCAAGTAAATGAAAAATAATATTAACTATTATGAGGCTTTTTTCTAGCAAATACAGCAAATACATGCTTGCTTTGTAGCAATTCTGAAGCTGGTCTTCATGTTTCCATGGAAACAATAGGATAAAGAGAAAATGGCTGTCTGGTATTCATGTTTCCATGGAGACAATCTGATAAAGAGAAACTGACTATAGTCTGGTGGAGAATGATTGGCTGAGGAAAAAAAAAAGAAAAGAGAAACTGGCTAGGACATAATGTTCTCTGAAAGCATTCAAGGGTTTCCCAGCTGGGAGAGCTGTAAAGCTGAGACAAAACCAATTAACAGGTGGTAGAAGCACAGGCTGCAGCATGCATTTTGGCATGCATAACCTTTCTTTTAGGTTAACTCAAGTTCGTAAGTGTGGCTGTCAGTTTGGGACTTTTGTTTCTATCAGGAGGGTAAAAATTAAATATTTGAAGATGTACATAGTTTTGTCTGTTAGTATTAAGGTAATTGGTTTTAGGGGGGTATTGAGGTGTGTTTGTTTGTTTTTTTTTTTCAGGGAAGGGAAAATATAACAAAGGAGAGTAGATTTGTGAAGAAATTTATGAAAATATTTGGCATGGAACGTGTAATCAGTAATAGGAGTTCGGAATGAATTTACATATTATTCCCTAAGATATAAAAATTGGGCTAGGCTAGACAGAACTTATATTTCACAAGAACATGTGCATTAATTGAAGGTCTTTATCTGCACCCAGTAACTGTTTCAGATCATGCACCAATAATAACTAAAATAAAAACACAGGGTAATGAAATAAAAATGAGACACTGGCACTTTCCCACCTATCTGTTGAAAAGAGAGGAATTTAAGTAATGGGTAGTGGCGGTTATTCAGGAGCTATTATAGAGGACAGAAATTTCTTCTGAAAATACAGCTAGGGAGTGGGATAAAATTAAGGTGGAGTTTAAAAATAAGGTGTAAGTAAAAGAAAGGGAACTGTGTTTAAGAATTAAAAATAATTATTCAGAGGGGCTAACAAATGTTAAAGTATTGTAGGGTAGGGGGAATGTCACAGAACAAGAAGAGGATCAACTACAGAATGATAAGCATAAAATAAGGGATTACCTTGATAATATGCACAAGCTTAGAAAGACTGATTTTAAGAAACTGTTTTTTGATAATAACACTAGACCACAAAAACTTTTAGCACAATGACTCAGGCAACAGAAAGTAGAAAGGGCTGTCACCAGTCTTAGGGAGCATATGATAAAGAAGGTAACAAGTGATCCTGTAGAGGTATTAGAATTTTGGAAATTCCATGAACATTTTAAAAAGCAGAGAAATATGGAAATCCAGAAAAGATACAAATGGAAATGTTTGTGGAAGAGTTAAATATGTCAAGGTTAGAGGTGGATGAGGCTCAATTACTAGTGGTTAGGATAGGAAGAGATGAGATAAAAATTGTGATGTATTACCAATTTAGAGGAAAGTTCACAGGAAGAGATGGTATTCATGTGGAAGACTGGAATCTAGGAGGGAAAAACTGATCTGGAAGGTTTTGTTTAACAGTGTTTTAAGAGGAGGAGAAGTACCAACATCCTGGAAGAAAGCAGTGGTAGCTGTAATACTTAAAGAGGGTAAAAATCCATCAGACCCAGCTTCATATAGGCCCATTTCAATAGTAAACCATGCTTATAAAGTATTCATGTCTATAATGGCTAACAGAATGACAAAAGTAGATAATGGATCATTGTTGTTTTGTGGAAGGGAGACAAGCATTTGACAACATTAATAGAAAATTGATGATCCAGAGGGAAGCAGAATGTAAGAAAATGCCATTGTTTTTGGTGGGTCTTGCTGCAGAGAAAGCATTTAACAGAGCAAGCTGGGACTGTATGAGCAGGGCAATAGAAGCATTTGCATTTCCTGAAAAACTTATGAAGTTGATTAGGAGGATGTATGAGGGATCTGAGGCAAAAATTAATGTGGATGGGGACCATTCTGATAATTTCTTCTTGAGCAGAGGAACCAGGCAGGGGTGTCCTCTTTTCTCTTTGTTATTTGCATTATATTTAGAACCATTGGCAAAGAAAATAAGGGATTCAGTAATTCAAGGGTATGATATTCGAGTAAAGCTGGCTGTATTTGCAGCTGATATTATTTTGTACCTGAAAAAAAAAAACAGAAAGAGACATTGCAGTGTTGTGGAACATTTTGAGACAGTTTCATATATTTTTGGGATACAAAATGAATGCAGCTAAAACAAAGGCAACGTTGATAAAGTATGTACCCACACAAAAATTGGTTCAGCAATATCCTTATTTTTGGGGACATGAAATGAAGCATTTAGGAGTATGGAGTCCTAATGGAGAGATGAAAAGTCAGCAAGCAAAGGAGAATAGTAGTGCTGAAGTTGAATTCTTCCTCAAGTCATGGTGAGTACCTTCGCTGGGTGGACCCTGTTTTTCACAAAATCTCACCAAGGTGACAGTGGTATTTATATAGCATATATCATGGACAGAAGCAAGTCAAAAACAAAAAAAGATAGCTGGGTACACAAGTCCCAGGATAAAAAAGTGCCCAATCCTTGTAGGCATACCAGTGCCAGGACTGGAAAAAATGACAGTGTGGAATCCTCAAAATCTGGAAACAATGGGGCCAGGCCAGGCCCAGGGGGGGAGTATGGCTCCTCTGTTGTAGAAGGAAGTAGCAGTCCACAAAATTCACAAAACCTGACAGGCCAAAGAAAAGCCATAAAGATGATAGAGTGGACTACTGAGGATAAGAAATAAATTATGTATTGTTACTATTATGCAAAAAGCCCAGAATTTCCAGACAGAGGATATACAAAGAGATTAATTGATAAATTAGAGGAAAGAAAAATACTTTCATGGGAAAAACTGTCAGAACCTCCAAATAAAAATTTGTGTTCATTAATACAACAGATTTTTGAAAAACAGTATATAGATCAAGAAACTTTGATCTGTTTGGAAAAAGACGCATCTGAGGAAATGTAAAAATGTAAACAACAAACCTAGACATTTTTGAAAAGTATAAAAAGGAAATATGGACATGGGGAAAAAAGAGAGATTTGATATGGTGCAATATTTATGCAAAGGAGAAAGCCAAGTTAATTAATCTAGAGAAGACAGCACAAAGATATTCGAAGAGAAATACAGGCAAAGGTATCCAGATATAGAACATTTCACAATAAAAAATTAATATCTCAAAGATGGAATGTGGAAAAGAAGATTAGTAAAGTAGAAGTTAAATAAATAGAAGTTGAAGTTATGGAGTGCCTGCAAAGTGAAGGATTTAATGTAGAATGTTTAACACAGACTACATCACAGCGTGATGGAGTGAGTCCCCTGAATAAGGAGAAGCAGGAAGATTAGGAGATATCTGAAAAAGAAATATGGACATAGAAAAGAAAAAGAGATTTAATATGGTGTAATATTTATGCAAAGGAGAAAGCAAAACTAACCAATACAAAAAGAGCAGCACCAATGATATTTAAAGAGAATTACAGACAAAGGAATCCAGATATGGAAAACTTTACAATGCAAAAAATAAGACAAAGAGGAAATGTACAAAAGGAGATCAGTAATGGAGAAGTTAAAGAAATAGAAATTGAGTTTATGGAGCACCTGCAAAGTAAAGGATTCAGTGTAGAAAATCTAATGCAGGAAGCACCACAACAGGATAGAGCAATGGATATCCAAATTAAGGGGAAAACAGTGGAACAAGAAGCAATTGGTCAGGTGCCATATCAAGTTATGTTGGAGCCTTCCACAGGAAACCAGTATAAATGTTCACTTGAAGCTAGACAGCAAGGGAACAAGACTGTGGAAACTCTGACCCAGTCAATGTTGAGGAGTGATAGGCCAGTGAATTCCCATATGACAGAGCAATGGATGGCACAGGATGAAATTGAAGAGAAGATGCCACAGGAAAATGCTATAGAACTTTCTATAGAATGCCCACAGGAAGTGGAAAACAAAGGATGTGCCCTCAGTCTGGAAGAAAATGAACTAAGGAAAGAGTTGCTTGATTTACCGAACATAAATAGAGATATTAAAATCAATGAAAGAAATAGACTGCAGAAGGTCAATAAAACTCCAAAAGTCAGAAGTCTGACAAAACAAATGAACACAGCAATTAGGACTGTCCATAGAGATCCATGTGATATAACAGAAGTAAACAGGATATGTTACTGTGCAGCTAAATTAATAACTGGTAAAGTTCTACTACAAGAGCACAGGGTAGTGAGGCAAAGGAAGGGGACAAATCAAATACCATCATGGAAGTAAAGCAGTAAAACACAGACCACGAACTCCTTGTGCCAGCAATCAACCAAAACGTTGTCTGAACGCAAATTTATTTTCACTTTACAAGCGTTTTCGCCACGGAACAACGTAGCTTCTTCAGAGAAAATCTTAACAATACAAATTATTGCACACTCTTTTTATATAAGACTCTAAAAGGAAATGACATCACATCAATTAAAAACACATGAAGTGCACTTTCATTAAAGATGTATGACATGAAAATATCAGTTTTGTATTAAACAAGTCACGAAGCAACTTCAAGGTTAATAGGTTCAAAAAGGTTATAAAAATAATCACTCTAACTAGTAAACTAAATAACAAAAAACACAGTGCAGATAAAAATCTACTTCCTTAATAATCATTAATTATTATTTACTTTTTTAATGTAAAAAACTATATAATTAAAAAATGTAATCAAAATGTTATAAATCATAACACAGATTAAAACCATACATTTACAGAGTCAGGTATATTAAATGACAATAGTCATTTTAATAACTAAAATCATCCAATTAATTTTAGTTGGAAATAAGTGCACTCTGGATTTATAACAAAAAATCCTATCTCAAGTAGCTCCTCATTTTCAAGACTGCAGAAATGTTGCAGTTCTCGTTCAGACCCGGGTGACAAAAAGCATCAGTTCTCAATTGCCACTCGAGTTCACGTAGCTCTAAAAGTAACGAGGTAGGTCCCCCATGTATGTTGGTGTTAACCTGGTCAATAGCCATAAATGAGAAAGAGTGGCCTGGATGACTATCTATGTGTTTTGCTAGAGCATTAACCTCCTTATTTTTCCTAATGGCATACATATGCTCGTAGACCCGATCACGTAGTCTACGGTCGGTCTTCCCGATGTAAAAGGAAGGACAACACTCGCAGAAGGCCACATACACAATAGATCTACTCTCACAGTTGAGCGGGTATTTTATAATGTACTTTTTATCTCTAATTGTGTGAGTCTGACCCGTTCTCATTTTATGGCACCAGTTGCAAAAACTGCATGTATACATACCTACACGCCTATTAAAACTCTTACTAGAAAAATCCCTTTGTAGGAGTTCTTTGAGGTTGATATTCCTTTTGAAAACAAAATTAGGAACAAGCCCCAATTTCTCTGCTAGTCCTGGGGTACTCAAAATGTATTGCCAGTTCTTCCGAATTGTTGAAATAATAAACGTGGAATTCAAACTAAAAGTGTTAATATAGCATACTGAAAAATCCCGTCCAGGACCATGACAATCATTGTCATCTGGTACTTGAGTATAAACAGTGTTTGACAATGATACATCAGGGGAACCAGATACCAATCTAGTATTACTTTGGAAGAGAATGGGTTTATAAAAACCACTGTTCCTCTTTGATGTAACTTCAAAAATAAGCTCATCAATCAAATGTTTGGGATAATCCGTGGCAAAAACGCTTGTAAAGTGAAAATAAATTTGCGTTCAGACAACGTTTTGGTTGATTGCTGGCACAAGGAGTTCGTGGTCTGTGTTTTACTGCTTTAGTTGTTTGATATATTTTTGGTTTTACCATCATGGAAGTATCAAATATAAAGCAATTACGACAAGAATGTCACAGTTAGAAGACTACAGAAGAGAGAATAAATCAACAAAAATACTAAGAAAGATAGATGCGATAAAAGCAGTGCTCAGTATTAGAGCAGACAGTGATCTATCATACACTATCGCAAATAACAAATTAAAAATTTCAGCACAGTTGGAAAAACTTAGGAGATACACAGATAAATATAAAGGAAATGTACAAAATAAGCAGTTTAGTGATGACCCAAAAAAGTTTTATAGAGAATTGGGAAACAAGGTAAAAGGAATTGAAAGACTGACAAAAAAGAATAAATAGATGCATTTTGGATAAGTACCTATGAAGATCCTGTGGAACATAACAAAGATGCTAAATGGATAAAAGAAGTAAAAGAAAGAATAAGAAGTTTAAAGGTACAGGATATGAAATGGAATGAAGTAACAGCCAGCGAGATTAAAACAAAGTTAAGTTAAGTGCATGTAGGACATGTTGCTTAGGCCTTGCCTTGTATCGTTTTAGTTAGGTATCTTTGTGGGAATTCCAGTTGCTGCATGTGTCTGGACAGATACTTGCCAAAGGGGGCATTTTATTCAGTGACTGGCTTAATAAGGGCTGAGTAAAGGAGGACAATGACATTTTTAGATCTAGACAAAATCCCTTTGGTTATGCAATATAGAAGGACTTTTTTACAACAATAGGCATATGTTGGTCAAACGTTAGGTCACTTGTCCACATAGGTTGTCAAATCCTGAACAAATGGGTCAACTCTTAGGGAAGTCTTGTCAGTGTGGTAGTTCCTTTGGGTAGATGACTTCTCAAAGGATACAATTGTGCATTTTTTGGCATTTAGTTTCAGTCCATGATTTTGGCACCAGTTATTTATTTGAGACAAATCTTCCTAAGTTATCTGGGGATTCAATGACTGTTCCTAGCTTACAGTCATCTGCAAACTTAGTCAGCCAGAACCCTTTGGTATCTGCTTTTACTTCAGAAAGGTAGATGCCAAACAGAACAGAGCCCAGCACAGATCCCTGGGGACTCCACTAATGACTGGTTCTTTGTGAATGTAGCTTCACCTGTTTTGATTATCTGAATCCTCTCTGTGAGTCAACAGGCAATCCAGTGGGTGACAAAGGGGTTTATTCCCAGTTTATTTCGTTTTTCAACTATGATTGAGTGGGGCATTCTTTCAAAAGCTTTAGCCAGGTCAAGGTATGTGGAGTGGGGTCTATATTAGATTTTCGAAAATTTCATAGAGTGAATCACTATAGGTTGACACCTAGTGATCGATCTACGAAATAATCGAAAATCTAAAAAAAATAAATAAAAACACACAAACATAAAGTAAAGGGTGTAGGCAGGGGGGCAAGCCTCCCTGCACCCCCACACCCCCCACTACTTAAATATACCAACTCCAAGATCTCACTAAAGTGCAATACAGTGCGGAAATGGAAGATTTCCATTTCCTACACTGTAGAGCGATCTCGGAGTTGGTATATTTAAGTAGCGGGGGGTGTGAGGGGTGCAGTGGGGCTTGCCCTCCTGCCTACACCCTTTACTTTATGTTTCTGTGTCTTAAATTTTTTTTTTTTAGATTTTCGATTATTTCGTAGATCGATCACTAGGTGTCGACCTATAGTGATTCGCTCTACGAAATTTTCAAAAATCTAATATAGACCCCGTGGAGTGTACCATTTTGCCTTCATCCATTTCTCTTGTGACCTTTTCAAAAAACAAACACCAGGTTGAGCAAGCATGACCTGCCCTTAATGAAACCAAACTGTGATGGGTCCTCTGTTTGGAGGTTCTCTGTAGCTTGATTGGTTAATTCCATGATAAGTCTTTCCATGGCTTTGCATATCAGCCTTCTCAGACTTACTGGTGTGTAATTGCCTTGGTCTGTGGAAGATCCTCTTCTATACATTGGAATGACTATAGCTGTTCCGCATTTGTTTGGTACAAAACTTGTATGGAGGCTGAGATTGAACAGTGTTGCTAGGGGTGTGGCTAAATTGTGATTCATGCTATTTAAAATGCTTCCAGGGATATTGTCTGGACCTATCTACGCAGTATTTCTAGCTTTTGATAGCACTTTTAGGACTTGGTCTTATGTGATAGCTGGAGGCGAGAAGACAATTTCAGGCATATCTTGAAGGTCAGCTGAAAAGGAGAGAGGAGTAATGTTAGAGCTAAATTTGTCACCCAGTAGGTTTGTTATAGCTTTAGCTTCACTTTAGGTAACTTCGTTCGCAATCAGCTCAGTGCATTGCTGCTTTGTGCTTTTGAGATTACAAACATAACTAAAAATGCCTTTTGACTGTATTTTGCTTGGGTAGCTATTTTAGCCTCAAGTTTAGCTTTAGTGGATTTCAAAAGATTTTTATTGATTGTAACATAAAAAGTCACAAAATAGGAAAACAAACAGTATATATATTTGGAAGTAATTTCATGGTGCAATTCACAGTACTGGTTCCATTTCTTGTATAAGATTATAATGTAACAATTTCTGTGTATGCTTTTCATTATTTCCCTTTGTAAAATTCATGAAGATTCTCTGCTCTCTTCAAACAGCTGCATAACAAATCAGAAAAAAAATATTTTCAGCATTCTTTCCATCATATTGTGAATGTGTGGTATAATATTTACAGGATGTATTGTGTATGTAGAACAGATTTCCATTGCCACTTTTTCACTGCATTCCTGTATAGGCCACATAATCCATGAAATAAATAGTGAATTAGACTTTGTTACAGTGCTTACAAGGGTGACCATGTTTCGGCAACATAGCCTCACCTAGGTGATGATGGTCATTGCAATGCAGATCCTATTGTTTTTCCCTCTACTTTCACATGAAGAGGTAGAAGTTCGTTCCTGCTGTAAAATGTAAATTAATTTTGTGGCTGTCACTTAATGTGACTTCCTTTTCAGTTGAAACCGTTTTTGTATCAGATTTCATAATTTCCAAAAAGATTTTTTTTTATTTGCAGAGGATAAGTCCTTTAGCACCCCATGTGGGTGGATCCATTCCCTGCCTATGCAATTTATAAGCAACTTTGAGGTCCCTTCACTTTAAAGCAGATTTTCTTATTTATAATAACCTCCATTGATGAAAATATCTTTTGTGGAATTGAACACTTTCACTGTGACTTATTGTCAGCTAGTGATTTATATTTGTTCAATTTTTTCATGTGTTTATTGTTATGGCGTTCAGCAAGGTATCATGTCTTAGTCACGTCATCAGACTGATTTAAATAGTCTCCCTTTGGCTGTAACTTGGTTCTGACAGGCTTATGTTTGTGTGGGTGATATGCACTTGCTTCAGTGGATCCTGATCACTTGAACAGGTGTGACACCCGTGCACTGGCCCAGCAATCAAGGAGCCTCAATCCTCACTACTAACACCAGTGAGGGGCATCCATATAGGGAAAGGATAATAAATACACACACAGTAAAGTACAATTTCCCTTAAGAGCTCACAGAGGTCACAGTCAGTCTGGGGCTGGTTTCTCCCTTTCTCTCCAGGTCCCCAATAAGACTCCCCACTGGTACAGCTATAGGGTCCTGATCTCAGCCTAGTGGACAAGCTAAAACCTCCAGCAGCCTCTCTGTCCAACCAGTGCTTCGTGTCCCTGCCCAAGTAGCTGACACACACACACTTTGAGATAAGAGTTTATACAACCACACAGACACTCCTGGGGAAGGCTGGCACAGGTTCTCCGGCTGTGCCCCTTTTCTGCCCAGTCTAAAAGGTAGTACCAGCTGCCACCACTCACTATTAGCAGCTACTCAAAGGCCCTTCTGAAAGGGTGTCCAATTATTACTGTGCAATATTATTATCCAAATGGTAAGTGTGACTGAACAGTCAAGGCTTATTACAGTGACTTGGTACAGTATCACTATATACATGTAATGTCCTCTAGAGCTTGAATTAACTCTACATAAAACAGCTACAGTTGAAAGGTTTAAAAATATTTAATAATAAATAATAAAAACACAAGACAATACTTCTTACTACACAGTGCTAATCAAGAGTTC
The DNA here is from genome assembly GCF_019279795.1 of Protopterus annectens. NCBI lineage: Eukaryota > Metazoa > Chordata > Ceratodontiformes > Protopteridae > Protopterus > Protopterus annectens. The sequence continues at coordinate 746,135,946 of NC_056733.1, read as the reverse complement.
AGAGATCACAGAGAAATACTTAAAATAATACTGTAGAAAAGTTCTGACATCACAGAAAAAGAAACTAGTCTAATTTTTATATTTCCTAGCTATATCTAAGAGAAAACACAGTTCTAAATAACTTCACCCCAGGGATCACGTCAGTCGCCCTGCTAGACAGGGGTCCAGGAAAGTAAATAATGTGGGAAGAAATAGCCAGGGAATTGTTATGGCTAGGCTTGTATAGGCCCTAGGGCTGATAGCCTAGTACCAGCCTATGAACCTATGAACCTATGAACCTTACATATAGAGCAAAGCAGTGCTGGTGATGTTGGATGTTCTCAAGACAAAATGCTCTGACCTCTCTGATTCTCTCTCTTTAAATTGATAACACAGAGCTGCTTCACATGACATCATCCTTCAGACTTCTCTGGTGTTCCCAGGCTAACAGACACTGCATTTACATTCTTTACACCTGGTCAGAAACCAGAGAAATAAAGGACATTTATACATGCAAATTCTAGCTAGTAACTCTGGTCTTAAAACAATCAGCAGGATGCCTCCTCTAGACATATCGGCTCTGAATTTTGACATCAAAGACAGTCATAAAATGCTTGACTTAGCTTTCTTACAGCAGAGTGCACTGTTGTTACATTTTTGCAGTTCAATATCCTATGCAGTCTTTTCACATTTAAGAGAACAAGCCTGTGCCTTACATTAATATTTACAAATGACAGAATTATCCACAAAATTCTATCTGGCTAGGCTGGCAGCCTTTACCTATCTTCACAACAGGTTAGATTGTAGGAATTATGTAACTCAATCTAAGACTATGTTACCTCAGTGTATGTTATGATAATTAAAGGGGTGGTAAGAGCTTTCACCCTCTGCTTGGGAGGGTTGTCTCCACAGTTCACTCAGAGGTCGTCTTTCAATCTTGTTTGATCAATCGATTCAACATAAATATCCATTGCTCACATGGTAGTTGATTAAGTAAACTATATTCATTCTCAGCCATTATCTATTTTTACTTCTGAATGTAGTTAGTGTTTTAAAAGAATGTTGAATAGACCTTTAAAACTTTTAATGTATGTGCGCTACAGATTATAATGAAATCATTATTTTTATTATAACAATTCTAAAGATAGGTACTTTTTGAGAAATGGTAAACCACTGAGTGGTGAATACAACTACTGTTGTTTTGTGTGAGTCCTCTGTTCTCCTGCTCTGAGTTGACAAATACTGGATACATCTGAAGACTGTCTCTGGCCTTCCTACATGGACAGTACATAAGAATCTGGTACTTGAGATGCCTACAGCAACATGTAGGGAGCACTACCTTGTTTGTACCATGTATTATTAATCGTGGTTATAAAATTAATTAATTACTGGGAGTTAGCAGCAACAGCCTGTCCCACCAGACTAGGAGAACAAGTTAATTATATTGAAGTGACTGTTATGAGAGGAAGGAATTAATAAATTATATTCATCTAATAGCATACTTTCAAAAATGGGTGAACAAAGTACTCAGGGTCTGTGTTGCAGCTTACACCTATTATATGACTAAGTGTAATAATGAGTTAATGAACAGGAAAAAGGTGTATTTGTGACTGTAGTAATTGGTGGTATGTTGAAAAAAGCAAAGTCAGTATGAGACATATATATATATATATATATATATATATATATATATATATATATATATATATATATTTAACCTCAAAAACATACCTTAGGACAATTGTTCGCACCCCCCCCCCCCCCCATTGTTATAAAAGACCTTTAACTTTCAAGAACACAGTTTATTTATGCTTTTACTTGTTAGATAAAACCAAATTGAACTTAGAAATAAACACACTCAATATTTTCATTTGTATGTTTGGTTCTCATTTCTTCACATGTTGCTGTTTTGATTACATCTTTTTATGTTATAGAGGGTGCTGTGTGATATACAGAAGGATGTTAAGCTTATTTTTTTGATTCTACATGGTGTTGCTAAGGAGAAAACTAAAAGTTGTACTGTAGTAACAATGTCTTGTATGAAACTAGGGCATTAACAGTAAGTGTAACAAAGAATCCTTATGTTGCTATTATGAGATGAGGAATAAAAGTCTCACCTGCAGCCCACATAACCTCAAGGCTCATTAGTGGTTTGGACACGGGTGTAGCCAGTTGAATGTAAACAAGTGAGTGGTTGAGAGTGACTAACCCATCTTGGGTGGAGGGGGGCGGTCTGATCTATTGCATGACTGACATCTAGCGGAGATGAGTGCTACAGGTTGTAGCAATACAGGCCAAGATGTATGTGCCTGTCAAGCTGCCCAGTTATAAAATGGCCAAAGGGAGTTGGCATTGTGGAGCTTCTCACAAAACAGGCTGCAGCACGGGTTGTAACCTGGAGTATCCTAGATGATACCTTCATTCAACTGCCACTCTTGGCACCTGTTGCCAAGTGGGTGAAATAAGGAAAAATGAGTGTTCTGCAGACCAGAATGAGAAAGACTGATGCCTGGCAGACAAGCTGGAAATAAAAAAAGATTTTTTAGACGTGCAGCAGCCTCTCAGAAACAGCATGAGTTTCCTTGAAAAGAAAGAGGAAGTCATGTGGCACATGAACTGCAGGATGATGTGTTTCTTCTGCAAGCATTTTAATCTATGATACCCTCCAGTTTTGTCAAAACTGGTTTATGTACTATAGATAGAGTAGATGATGGTGGTGACAGTAGATCCAATGGAAATATACAAAACAAAATAAGTCATGACGTTGAGGTACTAGGGTTCAGGGGGCTAACTGCTGTTGATAAAATGCAAAGGTCATGTTTGTATTTATTAAACTCTTTACTGTTACTTTAATTACAGAAAATATCCAAACATTCTGAATATAAAGTCTTGATAGCTTAAGCACTGTGGTTAGGTCTGTGACTTATATAGCTGTTCTCTTAGCTTTCAGCTACGCTGACTGTATTCACTAGTGCTAAAATAAAATTCTGACTTGCAGTCCAACCAAGGGGAATGGAATCACCCTTCACTGCTGTTAGTAATGAGGAAGAAAATCCAGACATTCTTTTCTCAGATGAACTCTTAGAGACAGGGTCAGTGGAAATACAGCTAGATGCATTACCATATACTCCCCACTGTGGTGCATTTCTGTGTACTTTAGCTGAACAGCATTAGCTTTTGTAACTGTTTTTCTTCAAAGCTAATGTTAGTTAATGTTCAGTTTCTCAGTGGTCTGTTATCTACTACCAGATGACCCTGACAACTCAAAGTCTGTGCTTTAGAAGTTCTCCCTTTATGACTTGATTCTTGTTCTTTTAACCAAACCTGATTTTTCAAATGTCTTGTGTTTCTATATCATGAACATGCATGTGAAAAAGAGTATTACTATCTGTATCTGATTTAATAAAGTGGGAGTTAAAGCCGTATAACACTGAGCAGAAATTAACAAGAATTGCTTATTATTTATAATGCAGATTTATTACCTTTATAGTACTAAAATCTGTGCATGTGATTTCACAGATAGATTCTGGACATGTCCCTGTTCCATTTTTAAGGCATTTGTTTTAATAGAATTTTTTTTTTTCAAAGCTGCATTGCCTGAATCATAACAAACTACCAAGTAACTTTACAGCTTATGCAAATGGCAGGCACATTTCTCAAGAGGAGTGCATGTTCCATATACCATAATAAAATCAGCATGTTTTTACAAAATATCTTCTTCAGATATAAACATCTATGAAATATTTAATTTTCCTTGCCAGCCTAAGTATTTAGCCAGTGTAGTTGCCATAAATGCTGTAAGACATTCTTAAAAGGGTGTGAAGTGGTTTTAGACCTCTCATTACTTGTTTCATGCCCGCATTAAAAATGAGGTCTTATAATGAAAATATGCTGTTGCTGTATGGAAGTCATTCAGCTGTTATCTCTGCTTCATAATCAGATATCTTAGTACATCACAGTGATGCCACAGTTGTCTCAGATGCAAAATTATGATATCAAGGTACTGTATTATAATGCTATGTAGATAGTATGCTGTAGCCTCATATGTACTTTTGTGTAGCAAAGGTCTTGCATTTCTAGAAGCTTCATTTATATTCTCTAATGTTGACATTGTTCAGCCCATATTGACTTAATTTTTATAACAAGTTAGTAAAAAAATAAGCCTGTGCTTAGAGAATCCAACTTGCTTAACTCTTTGTGAATGCGTCTTTCCCATTTTTTTTAATATTTTCTGTACTCTTTTGCTAGGGTGGTGTTAAATCCTCATTCCTTTTGCAAGACTTCCAAATAACTGGAGACTGCGTTTCTCATACACCATATTCCAGAATTTAACACTTCGCTGTACTTGCTCTCTTTTCCTGAGCACTGGACTCTGCTTCTCTTTATTATGCAGTATTCTCTGGTCTGTATTTCTCATCATCTGCAGCATGGGGGCTTCAGTAGGAATTGTGTACTGTCTGCTCCTATGTCATTAGCGGACCGGAGTTCTGCTGTGGCGACCCCTAACCAGGAAAAGCCGAAAGTCACAACGACTGCTCCTATGTCATGCTATGCATTTAGGTTGTTTTAACATATTGATGCAAGGGCATACCATTGCCACATCCAAAGCAAGCCAAGGAGCCTTCAGTTAATCCATTACTCTGGAACAATTTATTGAGTTAGACTCAGGGCTTCATGTTTGTAGTACCTTTAAGAAGAGGCAAACAACATTTTTTAATAGTTGGCACTTTTATTTTAAGAAGTATGCCAAAAGCTATTTTGCCAAATTCTGCTCTTACCCATATATTTGTGAGTCCTGTCTTTTCCTTCCTGTGCTTGCTAGCTTACTCTTTTTTAACTCTGTCCTTTCCTAAAGCTTCATCCTTCTCTTCCTCATTACTTTTTCTTCCCTCACACTTGCATTGTGATGTCTTGTCATTCTGTGTCTACTGTATGCCTACTCTGCTGATATTCTCTAGCCTCCTTGCCTGATTTCTCGTTTTCTTTTTCATTCCTTTGCTGCCTTCTTCCATTTTATCATGTGTTTTGTGTGACTCTTCAAGACAGTCCCATACTAGGACCATTCCATTTTGTATTTGCATTTTCAGAGTTACAGAACAGTGCCCACTTATTTTTTTACTACAGTGTCATAGATGCTTTTTCCCACACATATACAAATTATTTTGTTACAGTATTTTGTTTTTCTTACTTTGTAATTCCCTTTTACATGCTTGCTTTTCAGGTCTCATAGCTCTCAACCTCTTAGCACAAAAAATCTGGGCAAAGCCAAAAATAATGCGGGGACAAAGTCCCCAAAATTTACTGAGTCAGACTCAGGGCTTCATGTCTGTAGTACCTTTAAGAAGAGGCAAACAACATTTTTTAATAGTTGGCACTTTTATTTTAAGAAGTATGCCAAAAGCTATTTTGCCAAATTCTGCTCTTACCCATATATTTGTGAGTCCTGTCTTTTCATTCCTGTGCTTGCTAGCTTACTCTTTTTTAACTCTGTCCTTTCCTAAAGCTTCATCCTTCTCTTCCTCATTACTTTTTCTTCCCTCACACTTGCATTGTGATGTCTTGTCATTCTGTGTCTACTGTATGCCTACTCTGCTGATATTCTCTAGCCTCCTTGCCTGATTTCTCATTTTCTTTTTCATTCCTTTGCTGCCTTCTTCCATTTTATCATGTGTTTTGTGTGACTCTTCAAGACAGTCCCATACTAGGACCATTCCATTTTGTATTTGCATTTTCAGAGTTACAGAACAGTGCCCACTTATTTTTTTACTACAGTGTCATAGATGCTTTTTCCCACACATATACAAATTATTTTGTTACAGTATTTTGTTTTTCTTACTTTGTAATTCCCTTTTACGTGTTTGCTTTTCAGGTCTCATAGCTCTCAACCTCTTAGCACAAAAAATCTGGGCAAAGCCAAAAATAATGGGGGGACAAAGTCCCCAAAATAGGGACAAATTGTAAATATTGCTGTTATAAACTTAGAAAGTAGCTAGAGTACCATGCATTTTCTGAAGAGCATGAAGTCTGAAACTCAAATGCTTGTCATTATTTAGTGAATTCAGTCCTCACTGATTGTCGCAAAAATCCAGAAAACCAGAAATTTTATGAGGAACAGACCAAAAATATAAGGCAAAAATATGAACATTCTATGAAAATCTGAAGAGTTGAGAGGCATTTCACCTTAAGATATATGCCTGTTCTCAGTATGATCAGTTGTCTTTCAGATAATACGTAAGTGAATACGTGACACTGATAGGAATATTAGAAACATTTGCCTGTTGAAATTCTGAGGACTGAAATAGTAGTTGTTAGAGAAGCCGGAAGTGTAGTTGTTGGGGGAGGATGTATGCTAACTTCAAAGCTGTGGTACCTTGGAGTATTCCACCTACTCTGAGGTAAAGTAGTCTTAAAATTACAATTAAAAGGGGTGTGGGTGTACAGGGGAGGTGAAGACCACATGCAAAAATACCTTAATAATGTAACAGCAAATTTAGAAATTTGCTGTTTATTTTTATTTATTTATTTTGACAGACAGTACCTGAAGTATTAAATGTCGCACTTGAGGAGGGAGCTATCAAAAACAATCTATATATACATTTTATCCGAACATTATTGTCTTAAGCTTTCCCAAAGTTGCCATTATCATTTCAGTACATCATCAAACTTTCCTTTTTCATCAAGCATTACACCATTGTAGAACACCATTAACAGCAGTGAACAGGCCATCCCTCCAGCACTGTGGGTAAGGTAACTGAATGAGACCCTGTTGATTACAGTTATGTGGGACTTTCCTAATCCTGGAATGTGTATCTTTCATCACTGACCAGTAAAATACATCTGCTTGTCGTTATTGCTTGCTAACACCCTGATATTTATTTTCAGCAGGCATGTCAGTCAAAACCTAGCATTTTCATCATAAGTGAACAGAGTTTCCTTAACAGTGCCAAGCACCAAAATATACAGCACAAAAACGTTTATAGTAAAATAGGCACAGTATTGTGCCAGTGTTTAATGCAAAATGCTCAGAAAAGACACATGCATAGATTTGCCTAAGCAGTTGTCACGGTGTCCATATTCACCAAATGTCTTCCTTACCTTTACCCCAGCAGTGTAGCACAGAAGGATAAATCCTTGATTTTGGCTAGTGGGACTGGTATCATACATGACTTTTCAAGGTATTTGGCATTCTAATGGCCTGCACACAAACACGCAGGTTAGCTTATAAACCTGCTGACTTATTATATACGTATGGCAGAGACAGTTATCCCTTATTCTACATACTGAAGGCTGATCCATCAAATTTAGTTCCATCATTTATTTCTGAAAATAGTATTGTTTCATTTAGATCTGTTCCTTTTGAAAGGGACGGTAGGTTAGTTACTGGGCAGGTATGGAGGAAAGGTTTACACATGTAGTAAACTAGCAGTAAGAGGCACTAATTGCTTAGATTGCAATATTACTTTATCAGAATTCAGATCTGGAACAAAATCTGTTGATATATCTAAGATGCTAGATTGTAAAAAGAATAATATGTTCAGCTTTTTTGCAGAAAAATAGGATTGCACATTTTTGGTGTTCTCATGACCACTGCTGGCCTCATGGCCTGGAGCTGATAATTATAAACGGGGGCCTGTTTATTTGGTGGGATAATAATACAGGATTTTTTACTAAACTAGGTGTAGCAGAAGGGACTGTTTCAGACATATGGGTCTGGAGCTGCAGCTCAGTCAGCTATTTTTGTTATTTCATCCTTGCCTATTAGTTTCTTGTCTCCATCCATGCCCCTGCAATAACAATTTCTAATCATTTCTTTTTTATTTTTATTTTTAGCAACGAACAATATTAGGGTTCTAATTAATTTTCAAATTCTTGTCTCCATCCATGCCCCTGCCATAATGATTTCTAGTCTGAATTCTTTTTAATTTTTAGTAAAAGGCAGTATTAGGGGTCTGATTAGTTTGGCTTCTTATGTATGGCCAACATCACAGTACACATTTTCTTTTCCTCAGGTAGTTAAGGACTTTAAGCTATTATTTCTGATTAGTGAAACACCCACTGAGGGTGTTGCCGCCTCACAGCAAGAGGTTGTCTGGTTCGATCCTCAGCTGGGGTGCCTTCTGTGCAGAGCCTGCATTTCCTCCTTGTGGTCGTGTGGGTTTCATCCGGGTGTTCCGGTTTCCTCCCACATCCCAAAGACATGCTGCAGGTGGAATGGACATTCAAAATTGGCCCTAGGCATGTGTGTGTGTGTGTGTGTGTGTGTGTGTGTGTGTGTGTGTGTGTGTGTGTGCGTGTGTGTGCGCGTGTGTGCGCGTGTATGTGTGTGTGTGTGTGTGTGTGTGTGTGTGTGTGTGTGTGTGTGTGTGTGTGTGTGTGTGTGTGTGTGTGTGTGTGTGTGTGTGTGTGTGTGTGTGTGTGTGTGTGTGTGTGTGTGTGTGTGTGTGTGTGTGTGTGTGTGTGTGTGTGTGTGTGTGTGTGTGTGTGTGTATGTGTGTGTGTGTGTGTGTGTGTGTGTGCATTCTGTGGAAGGTTGGGCATCGGGCTGGCAACTCGACACCGTAAAAACTCCACTGCCAGGCCAATCATGAGCGGACAGGTGATCTACTGTGGTGACCCCTAACCGGGAAAAAGCCAAAAGAAGAAGAAGAAGTGAAGCACCCACTGAAACCTTCCAAAATTATGAAAGAGTACAGAGCGTTCCATGGGTGTTTGCATTGTGGCATAAGTTGGGGATATATTTATATTTAAAAGATTTGTACTTTTTTTTAAGAAACTGTCAACTGCCTGAAGAAATCTTGCACAAAGGAAGAGAGCTTGCACAGCTATTTTATTGACTGACAGATAAAGCTTTTTTCATTTTACTAGGTCAGGCTTTTCTTTTCACTTTTAGTTTGAATGCTCACATATTGTATATGTGTGTGCCTGTATAGATATAGGTGTCAGTTTCTCTGTCTCTCTCTCTCTCTCTCCCGCTCCCTTCAAAGACACACACACACACATGTATGTGTGTGTGTGTGTGTGTGTGTGTGTGTGTGTGTGTGTGTGTGTGTGTGTATATATATATATATATATATATATATATATATATATATAAAATTACACACACGTGTGTGTGTGTGTGTGTGTGTGTGTGTGTGTGTGAGTGTGTGTGTGTGGTGTATGTGTGTTTGTATGTATATATATATATATATATATATATATTTATATTTATATATATATATATATATATATATATATATATATATATATTTATATATATATATACATATATATATATATATATATATATATATATATATATACACATATTATATGTGTCCACGTATGTGAAAAAGGTGGGGATCAAGTGGAATGCCAGGCTAGCAGCAGGCAGGAATGGGATGGATTAAGATGGACCAGGCCATGGCAATGAAAACTGCCTCTTAGGATGAAAGATAATGAATGAAAATGAAATTTGGCATTTTGCTCCAAAATCAGAAAAATATTTTTATGTTAGGAACAAAAGGACAGAACATAATATAATGCAGGACATTACCCGGAAACTAGGCCGCTAGAATCTCCCAATGAAACCTCAAATGAGATATAAGCCTAAAAATGGAAGATTATGCAGACTAGTACGTTCTGTGGATGGGTGACAACCTGATATTTATTAGCATATTTTGTCTTGTAATGGACAAGTATGATTTTTTTCTATAAAACAGATATACTTTGCATAATTAGAGGCCTAAGCACCTTCTCAGAAAAATAATACACTATACAGTTTATACTGAGCGGTCAACGTAATAGAAAAATAGGCCAAGCTGCTAGTGAAAATTGTATGGAACAGTTGAAATTATAGATGTTTTGTAATATACATTACGATTTATGATAAAAACAGGTTGTGTATGATTTGATCTACTAGTTATATGTTTCCCCAGATTAATATGTAACTGATGCTGTATTACGCAAAGTATGTGCTGTTTGCATTTTGTAATGTGATTATGTTATTGTTGCTTTGGTGCTGTGTAAACATGTGCTTTAATTTGTTTTACTAGCACTCATTCTTTTCAGATGTTCAGTTCAACAATGTTTTGTTTTTAGCCTCAGAAGTTGGGCTACTTATGCAGAAAGTAACTCTCTGAAGCTGTAGGAATCTACAGGGAAGAAATATGTTTGTCATGCTAAGTAAAACTGACGGTAAGCCATCCCACTGGTGCAGAAGCAAGGCATTTGGTTGTACTGCTGGCAACATGAGTTCAGTAATAAATTCAGGCTACTGATGGGGTTGGCCAGTGGGGCATAGGATGGAGCAACCCTGGGATCACCCATAGCTTTTGAGACCAGGAATAGCAGGTCATTTCAGGTTAATGCAGGTGGCAGCATTGATGTCCTGCCATCATTGCAGCCACTTCCACATCTAGGACAAATGACCAGATGCCACAAGAGTGATAGCTCCTTTACTTCACACTTGCTGCTTCCTCATCATGTCCCTTGTTAGTACAGGATTACTATTGAAGTCAGCACTCCAAGGAGTTAGGAGCCCACCTGGTGAAAGGTCACATTGGGGGTACCTAGTAAGAGCAAAAGATAATCCAGGGATGACTGAGTGAGAATAGCAACAAAGAGTAGCCTGAGGCTGTGCAGGATTGGGGGGGGATAAAATTATAAAAATGAAACTGAGAGAAAAGCCAGGCGCAGGTTGAGTTCTGCTGTCAGTCGCCTTGCTAGACAGGGGTCCTGGGAAGTAAATAGTGTGGGAAGAAATATCCAGGGGAATTGTTATGGTTAGGCTTGTTTAGGCCCTAGGGCCGATAGCCTAGTACCAACCTATGAACCTATGCTCAAATCATAGAGTATGCCTAGGCTGGAAGCCGACTTAATGGTAGGTTTCCATGATTTTGTCAGTTGGTACTACAGAGGGTAACAGGAGTAGCAAATGAAAAATGGAGACATGTTAGTTCAGAATGGGGTGGTGGAGCCACCCACATGCGTTAGATGGTTAGGGGCACCTGGAAGATTAGCTATTATACAGCATTGAGGTCCAAGGGGCTGAGAGCTAATGGCATTATATAAGAGTAATCCCAGCAACCCAGAATGTCTGCCACAGTGTGAACAGATATTGGCCTGGAGCATTGGTTGGACCTCTTGGCCCTGTATGGGATATGTGAGAGCACTTGGGAGTGGTACCAGTACTGCTGCCCTGCAGAGGCTAAGGCTCTAAAATACCCATAAAAGAAATGATGAAAAGTTGCAATTTGACCATGATAATGCAGAAGTAATTGACCCAGTGCCTGGGGGAACCTGTTAATACCCCTGTGTCAAGAAGCTGTGAGAATTTTGGAATGAGCTGTGTCATATAGTTATGTTTTATTAGCCAACTTCATCCAGGGGGTGGCATTTCACTTATGCACATGCTCATTTGTTGCTGCTGATGCCTCATGTGTAGTTCTTCAGTTCTTTGGTGGAGTGGAACCATTTTTTATTGGTGAAGTAAACTTTTCTTCAACCATTTTGCCTCCTCAATCATTGCTAAATGAATCAGATTCTTTTCCCT